>NC_083571.1:6495944-6598444 GCF_027579695.1 Neoarius graeffei
GAGTATTCGAAATTTCCGAGCCGGCCAGGCAAGAGCGATTTGAACAAATGGTAGAGTTGTATTATTTATCTCATCTCATTATCTCTAGCCGCTTTATCCTTCTACAGGGTCGCAGGCAAGCTGGAGCCTATCCCAGCTGACTACGGGTGAAAGGCGGGGTTCACCCTGGACAAGTCGCCAGGTCATCACAGGGCTGACACATAGACACAGACAACCATTCACACTCACATTCACACCTACGCTCAATTTAGAGTCACCAGTTAACCTAACCTGCATGTCTTTGGACTGTGGGGGAAACCGGAGCACCCAGAGGAAACCCACGCGGACAACATGCAAACTCCGCACAGAAAGGCCCTCGCCGGCCACGGGACTCGAACCCGGACCTTCTTGCTGTGAGGCGACAGCGCTAACCACTACACCACCGTGCCGTCCTGTATTATTTATTAATTATTATTATTATTATTATTATTATTCTGTATAACACACTTCTAGCAGAGCAGTGTGCTGTTTGTTCCACATGTGCACATCATTGTTGTTGGAGCGAGTGGGCGTGGCCAGATGATGATGAGGAGGAGGGGGAGCTGAATAAAGTGGGCGGGTCTAATGATGGACAGTTTATGTAATGAGCAGCGCGGACTGGAAGCCTGTATAAATTCTGCTGTGCGTCTGAACTTCCACTTCATTCAGGACTTAAGGAGACGCGTTCGGGTCCAAACATCTGCGTGATTACAGCAGTCTAACGCGCACAGGAGCAGAAAACAACACACACACACACACACACACACACACGCACGGGAGGTCTGTGGAATAGTGGACATGCAGGGACGGGACGGATAATGAGACTGGATCCAACGCTCCACCTTTTGGATAACCTGGAAATGTGAACGCGCCTTTTGCGCACGGAAGAGCGGCGACGCGCAAAGGAATATACCCCCTTCTCCTCCTCCTCCTCCTCCTCTTCATCCTACTTTTGTGTGCTTTATTTATTTTATTTATATACAGCTTGAAGCCTTCCTTCCACTTTGGAATAGGAGCTTTATTTTTGGTAGGAAATTACCCCGGGGGTGACCCAGCTGCCCCGCCACAGCATTCTGGGAAAATATAAAGGATGGCAGCTTGGTTCACCTTTCTGATCGCATCCTACAGCGCGCTCCTAACGCAGGTAAATGCACCTTCATCATCACCATCACCATCATCAGGTCTATATCTCACAGTGTTGCAGTGCAGAGTGATGAAGAACCACAACATGGCTAATAATAATAATAATATGTGAGTTTAGGATTTTAGCAGCTCAGACATGATGAGTGCTTGATAAAAAGATCCAGTGCATGAAGACACAAAGCTGCATCTTTCTTTTTCAAATGTCTACTTTTTTTATTTAATTAGCTTTTGCCATAGCAAAATAAATATATATATTATGGCTGGGGAAACCACTACAGCTTGCACCAATTACAGTGGCCCCATTGTACCAAATCTGCATGAACTGTGGGGGAAACCAGAGCACCCGGAGGAAACCCACACAGACAGGCCCTTGTTGGCGACGAGGGTCGAACCCAGAACCTTGTTGCAGTTAGGTGACAGTGATAACCAATACACCACCCTTTTTTTTGGGGGGGGGGGACACACACGTCCTGAAGTACATCTGCACGGGCATGACCAAGTTAAATAAAATGTGTGTGTGTGTTGGAGCAGCTGTAAAAGATTAACTGTTTCTTGTAAATTGTGTTCCTTGTTTGTTTCACTGTTTGTGATGGAAAGCTTATAAACCAAGAGCGATGCAACAATCTGGTCTATTACTAAGAAACACTTCATTAACACATGATTACCTGCTGCATCATCTGGAGAAAAGCTGGAGCATAACTATGGACGGCATGTTTCACGTTTTCTGAACTGATACAAAAGAAAGGAACTATTTTTTGATCTGTGGTCTCGTCAGACACCGAGACACTATCCTGACGTTAAACTAGTGCTATACAGAGCTCCATTACGCTCACAGGAGTAAAAGAAGCGTCTTTGGGTTGCACGTTCACACCTTTAAGGAGCATATTTGAGCTTAGGCTTTCAAAGATACTCCACATGCACCTTCACAGGTAAACCACTCGACATGCAGCTTTTCTCTCTTTCTGTATGTATCCATCTATAGATATACGGATCTGGTGTTTTCGAGCTGAAGCTCCACGAGTTCAAGAACTTCAAAGGTCTGCTGGCGAGCGGAACCTCATGCAGACCAGACTGCAGGACTTTTTTCCGCGTTTGTCTGAAGAACTACCAGGTGTCCTTGTCTCCAGGGGACTGCATCTTCGGCAAGAACGTCACCTCCATGCTGGGCTCCAACTCGTTCAAGATGGAAGCAGGACCCCCGAGCACACTCATACGCCTGCCCTTCAACTTCAGATGGCCGGTAAGAGGGAGGGGAAAAAAAAGTGCACGAGGCAGTCAGAAAACTTTCCACTAAAGCTGGGATTACAAAATAAAGCAGCAGTCGCTACGCTGATGTGCAGAATTTACACCTGCGCTGTTGCATGAACTCGTACCCCTCATGGACATTTCATGCTAATTTACATAAATGATCAGTTTTATGAATAAATCATCTTCTTAGCTGTAGCCTAATTATAGATGTGATGTATTTATGACACTTTCTCTCCTTAGGGATCATTTTCTCTGATCATTGAGGCCTGGTATTCACCCTCAGAGGATACACCTGTAGGTAAGTACTTCCACTTTTATCCACTAGAGGGCGACACTCACTATTATACACACCAACGCTTGGAGTGAATTAAGTAAAGCATTGTTAGTTGTTTGGTTGTTTGGTTGTTTTTTATTTTCTACAAGATGTTATGAGCCTCGAGGTTATGGTCACTATATATATATATATATATATATACTAGATACAATTTTATTATTATTATTATTATTATTATTATTATTATTCAAAATCTCTCCTGTGGTAATAATAATAATAATAATAATAATAATAATAATAAAGATTGTTTTTTTTGTTGTTGTTTTGTTTTACGCACATGTACAGCCGTGCAACTGCGTTTTCCTCTCGCTTCAAAAACACCTTCACATTCTCATACTCGAACACAATTGGACTTCCTTTGGTTTATTTTTGGCGTGGGAAAGCGCAGTGGGCTTTGGTGAGAATACTTGACGCTTGCCAAAACCATCCGACTGCACTTTCCTGTATTTTACACCTTTCTGTGTCCCGCCCTTTGGAACGGGATAATAGCATGGGAATGTTTTTCGCTCGACTTAAAGGAAAAAGGAAATTCGTTGGGGATTTTTTTTTTTTTTATTATTTCTATGGATTGGATTAAACCTCGAAGCAGAGTCCAGCACTGAGAGTGTGTGAAAGTAGCTGTAGTTTTTATAGCTATAGATTTCGGGGTTGTGATGGCTTAATGGTTAGGGCTCTGCTTGCTAATCAGAAGGTCAAGGGTTCAAGCCCCAGCACCACCAAGCTGCCCTTCATCATGTTTCTATTAATGTGCAAATTGAAAATGGGTATAGGAAACATGTGAGTTAAAAAAAAAACTCTAATATCGTGAAAAGTCTTTATGCTTACGAGGTGGGTTTTTTTCAGATAATTCAATAAAGCAATATTTCACAAAATTGAAACAGAAACACATTTTTCTTATTTAAGTCACATGACATGATATGAAGAGCAAATGAAAATGCTATTCTCTCCTTTCTGAGAGAGACAGAGAGAGAGGAACAGACAGATGACAGACAGACAGGCAGGGGGAAGAGAGAAAGACAGATGGGGAGAGAGAGTGAGACAGTCAGAGAGATAGACAGACAGGAGAGAGAGAGAGGAACAGACAGATGGGGAAAGAGAGACAGACAGGCAGGCGGGGGAGAGAGAGAAAGACAGACGGGGAGAGAAAAAGAGAGTTAGAGAGAGACAGACGGGGAGAAAGAGTGAGAGGGAGAGAGAGACAGACAGACAGGGAAGGAGAGAGTGAGTGAGAGAGACAGACAGATGGGGAGAGAGAGAGACAGACAGATAGAGGGGAGAGAGAGACAGACAGAGAGGGGGGAGAGAGATAGACAGGGAGAGGGAGGCAGACAGACAGCGTGCGAGAGAGAGAGAGACAGACAGAGTGAGTGAGAGGGAGAGAGACAGACAGACAGACAGACTGGGGAGAGAGAGGGGGAGAGAGAGACAGACAAACAGACAGAGAGAGACAGACAGACAGACAGATAGACAGACAGAGTGGAAGAGGGAGACAGACAGACAGAGAGAGAGACAGAGTGGGGGAGAGAGAGAGACAGAGAGAGAGAGTGGGAGAGAGAGAGAGAGAGAGAGACAGACAGACAGACAGACAGACAGACAGAGAGATAGAGAGAGAGAGACAGAGACAGAGTGGGAGAGAGACAGACAGACAGACAGAGAGATAGAGAAAGAGAGAGAGAGACAGAGTGGGAGAGAGAGAGACAGACAGACAGAGAGATAGAGAAAGAGAGAGAGAGACAGAGAGACAGAGTGGGAGAGAGAGAGACAGACAGAGAGATAGAGAGAGAGACAGAGTGGGAGAGAGAGAGACAGACAGAGAGATAGAGAAAGAGAGAGAGAGCTTTGTAAGAGTTTTCACAAGAGGAGAAACTCCAGCTTTAGTAACATCACTCAGTGGAAACACAGAACATTTGCAGTTGTGTTTTGTTGAATTTTTTTGAAATATCACTGCATCATGGCTGACCCTGAGCTCCGAACCCAACTTCCTCACAAGCTGGGATATGTGGGGGAAAAACAAAAAGAATTTCATTGTGCTGTAATGTACATGTGACGAGCTCTTCTTCTTGTTCTTAAATGTTTTTTGTTCTTTTTGTTCCCCTCCATAGACCCAAACAACCCCGACTTACAGATTAGTTCTTTTGCCATCCAAAGACAGCTGGAAGTAGGGGCTGAGTGGTCTCAGGATGTCCAAAGCAATCAGCAGACGGAGCTAAGGTATTCTTACCGGTTCATCTGCAATGAAAATTACTACGGCGACAGTTGTTCCAAAATATGCACGCCCAGGGACGACCGTTTTGGCCACTACACCTGCAAGCCAGACGGGCAGTTATCCTGTCTCCCCGGCTGGAAAGGGGAATACTGCGAAGAACGTAAGCAACCAGAGATCACCACGCACTGGCCTTTAGGAGACTCAGGGTCTGCTTTAGTGCTTCACCTTGCTCTTAAAAAAAAAACACCACCACCACCACCACCACCAGTGTGCTTTCTCAGGTGCACGTGGGGCCTCTGTGTTCACCAGCCAACCTCATAACCTCCTTTTACAAAGAAATTCAGATGCAGATGTGATCCATCCAGGTACTTTTAGTGCTCCTGGAGATCTGTCGTTCTCATTTCAGACCATCGTCCTGCACCTGAACGAAATTCATCGAGGTGTTCTGTAGTAGCTGAGACGTTCTTTTATTCGATCCAGATGGCTTTAAATGAAAAAAACACAAGTCTTTGTCGGCATTTGCAATTCGTCCACCCTGAACCCTTCGACTTTCAAATCATTTGAGGAAACAAAAAACATCTTTTACGGTGTAAGATGATCTTTATTTTAAATAATATGGGTTGGTGAAATGCACGGGTTCTTAAACTGTTTCCGCATCCAGGGGCCTTTTAAACTTTTTATGGATGAACTTTCCGCTCACAAGACCGCCTTTATTTTAAATTAAATTCATCATTAGAGTTAAGTTGACTTTTTATGTTTTTAAGGCCGCTTGTTTTCATTTTAACGAGGTCAAGATTAAACTTATAACTATAACTCGGGATGTAATAATAAATATAACAGCTTTGATAATTGGTTTGTGATTATCACGACCTTCAGGAAAAAGAAACGGTGTTGAACTGTTCACTTATCTTTTGTGCCTTTATTACGTAACGTGATCACGGATATAGGCCTCGCTCTAGAGTAAAGGTGTATATATAAGGGTACCAAGGGTACCGCTGATAAGGGCTGGTACAGTTTAGGATTTGGACAGTGCACTTTGAGAAGCCTGGGTGGATTTAAAACCAAAATCTGGCAACTCTGCTGGAAACACTTCCAATATGTCGAGCCAGCTGCTTTCTCTCGCAGTTTGAGGAGCACTCATTACGGTTAATGCCATCACTGAGAGCCCCATGCGCTTCACTTTGCCAAATGCTGCGAGTTTGGATCTGGTTTCGGTTCTGGTTTTGGGCCTCTCAAGCATTTTGTCCTCCTCTAGCATGTAATTACATGACAGACTTATCAAACAAGTTTTCACCTGATTTATTATTGCGACTTCATCAGAATGAAACTGGAAGTCAGTGTAGATCCGATGATGTCCACCGTTAACCACTTCAGCCCTGATTTGAAAGGGTTTTTTTTATTATTACGTGTATTATACCTCTGGAACATGAGGTTATAAAAAGCATGTATTTGTGCAACATGGCTAGAACTTTTTTTTCTGTTTTTATTTACGTTCTTTTGTGTAGTTTAATCAGAATGTTCCCATAAATTTGATTTTAAATTTATGGGTTTTTTTGATGATGGGAAAGCTGTGAATATCTGTGACCTACATTACAGTCGGAGTGGAGGGTTTAGGATATTTGGAGAAGCACGAGTTGATGGGGAAGGAGCAGTGCGCATGCGCGGAAACCTTTGCTTATTACTGGAGAAGTGGGATAAACTAGGGCGCTGTGTGTGTGTGTGTGTGGGCGCCGCGAGAGAGAGAGAGAGAGAGAGAAAGAGCGCGTGCTTGGTAATTTAATCCTAGTCGAGCACGCGCTGCCCTAATCGTGGCGTTATTATCCGCCACGCGCCGCCGTTGCGCGCGCTCTCATTGTGGCTTTGCGGCGTGGCAGCTGCAAAATTACGGCTCGCGCGGCCTGAGAACAACAATAGCGGCAGCTGTCCTTTTTTTTTTTTTTAATTGAGACAGAGCATCTGTTCCAGTCTAAAAAAGCCGCAGTTCAACCCACTTTATGAAGAAAGAAAGGGAAAAAAAAGCGCTTTAGTGTGTATATAACACAGACGCCAATTACAAACAGCGAGCGCATCCACGCCTCTCACGTCCTGTCCAATCAGGTGCTCTGAAACCAGAAAGGGGCGTGACTAGTTTAGCTCTGAGGTGATCCGGAAGTGCTGGATTGTCAGAAATCCAATGTTGTTGTAAAATAAATAATTTTAAAACTAGCAGCTCGGATTCTGTCTGGATTTCCACCCACAACCTCTAAAAGTCACACCGGAAGCCTCGTACCATCTTTTTCTTTTCCTCTTAAATTCCTCCTCGATTACTACTAATAATTAATCAAATTTACACAGCAAGCTCGGCTAGTCCGTCAGCCGAGAGTTGTACGTCGGAAGAGCGTTGTCATGGTTACAGCGCGCCGTCGCGTGAGCTGCTTCTTTACGTCAGCACAAACAGGCGCCGTTTTGTCTTTAAAAACTCTCCATGAAGTCAATAATAACTTGTTCTGCGTCCAAACTGAGAGCTTTAACATTTCACAACGTCCACACAGACATGCTTCATGTTTAATTTGTGTCTCTGAGCTGTAAAACAAATGCGCCATGTTGTTATTTTTGTCTTAATAACTCATTCCAAGATATCATGTCGTTATTTGGACTTAATATCATTACACTGACTTAATATCTGGTTATTTTGACATAGATTGTTGTTTCAAATTTGAAATAAATCAAACCAGATGTTGTTTCAGTGAAAATCAGGTGTATGTGTCATCTCTAATAATCAAATAATACGCAAAAGAACAAAAAAAAGTCAAACTAACAAGTTATTAAGTCAAAATACGTTATTATCTAGGGTGGGACAAAATGCTAATCCACGACCGCAACTATAACAAAGAAAACGTTACGTTATGTTATATGTTACCGTATCCCTGTCTGTGTATGGCCGGAGTAGGATCTCCATCAGACGTACATTTTGTTTCCAGAAAAAGTTAACAAAACATTTGGCTCCATCTTAGGAAGTATGCTAATGCTATCTAGTCAATATCATTAGCTAACGGTAGAAATCCAGTGTTCTGACACCAAATAAAATTATCATGAGCATAAAGAAAAGGTCTGATCAGTGCTTGCTCACCTGTTTGTTTGTTTGTTTGTTGGTTTGTTGGTTGGTTGGTTGGTTGGGCCAGGTAGTAGTTCTCTGCTAAACTTGCTTGTGGACCATGCTCGCCATTGGATAATGATTAGCATGAATTTCCCAGAGACATTCCCGTGGGTGTTATGTTATTAATCAAAGTAGCCTGTTACAGTGAGATTTACCAGGTCGCTTACTAGTTTAGAATCACGTGGCATTAATGATAAGAAAAATAAGAATAAAGTCTTACTGGGGTGGCCATGGATCACACCAGGGTGGTACTGGCCACCCCTTACCAACACCCATGTTTGAGACTGAGGAACAGAGTGAGAAGCCTTAAATAACCACTGATACTTACCACATTATCAGGATTGTTCGTAATTCACATTATTTATTATGGAAAATTGAAGTTATTTGTTGAATATTTGAGTTCCTGTGTGACTAATCAGCATTTCCACTTCCTTTCACAGCGATCTGCCTTAAAGGCTGCAGCGAAGCTAACGGCAACTGCTCCAACCCTGGAGAGTGTATGTAAGTACACAAACTAGAAAAAATTTTTTTTTTTTGGTGCTAATTAATAGACCAGAATTGGATATACGGTACATGAACACAAAGGATTCTCCTTCTAATGAGCTGTTCTGTGTTTATGTGTTGCAGGTGCCGAGAGGGCTGGCAGGGAACGTTTTGTACCGAGTGTAGGAAACATCCCGTGTGTCAGCATGGTACATGCCACAAGCCGTGGGAGTGTCACTGTAAAGAAGGCTGGGGAGGACTCTTCTGTGATCAAGGTGAGGCTGAACATCACGTCAGTCCAAAAACAGTCTCAGAGCTGTTTATGTAAATCACCGCTAGTAAAAAATCATCACAAGAGTAAAATGAGTTAAAATGTTTTTTTTCTCAGAACCCTATCTGAAAGGAAACTCCCCAGTGTAACACACTGATACATTCCCAGTACATATGAGATTAAATTCAGCTTTATTTCCATGGCATAGAGTACAAGTTTAACTACAAGCAAATGCAGATCCTTCAGGGTTCCTTTTGTGTTATGGAGTTGCATAAGGACCTTTAATTCATTATAGCTCTGTGTGTGTGTGTGTGTGTGTGTGTGTGTGTGTGTGTGTGTGTGTGTGTATGAAATGGTTTTGAAAGTTTTAGACAGTTTTGTATAGAATAGACAAAAAAAATATTCCAGGAATTTCAGTATTCCAATATTACAAGATCAATTAGTCCCAATATTGCCTCTTAGGGGGAAAAAAAAAAGAAGATCTAGCTTCCTTAAAGGTTCTTGTCCATCTGGGAAAACATTTCAATGTCCTACATAAAAATATAAACTCTTAGTAACCCCTTTTCTAAGACAACGAACCCCTTTTCCTGAAGAATAGGAACCTTTTTCTAAGAGCAGGAACTCTTATCCAAAAGAAAGAACCTCATTCTAAGAACAGGAACCTTTTCCAAAGACTATGAACCCCTTTGCCCGAAGAATAGGAATCTCTCAAAGTAGGAACTCTTTTCTAAAAGAAAGAACTTCGTTCTAAGAACAGGAACCCTTTCCAAAGAGTAGGAACCCCTTTTTTTCTGAAGAATAGGAACCTCTTTCTAAGAGCAGGAACTCTTTTCTAAAAGAAAGAACCTCATACTAAGAAAAGGAACTTTTTCCAAAGACTATGAACCCCTTTGCCTGAAGAATAGGAATCTCTTTCTCAAAGTAGGAATTCTTTTCTAAAAGAAAGAACCTCGTTCTAAGAACAGGAACCCTTTCCAAAGAGTAGGAACCCTTTTTTTGAATAATAGGAACCTCTTTCTAAGAGCAGGAACTCTTTTCTAAAAGAAAGAACCTCATACTAAGAAAAGGAACTTTTTCCAAAGACTATGAACCCCTTTGCCCGAAGAATAGGAATCTCTTTCTCAAAGTAGGAATTCTTTTCTAAAAGAAAGAACCTCGTTCTAAGAACAGGAACCCTTTCCAAAGAGTAGGAACCCCTTTTTTTTCTGAAGAATAGGAACCTCTTTCTAAGAGCAGGAACTCTTTTCTAAAAGATAGAACCTCATACTAAGAAAAGGAACTTTTTCCAAAGACTATGAACCCCTTTGCCTGAAGAATAGGAATCTCTTTCTCAATGTAGGAATTATTTTCTAAAAGAAAGAACCTCGTTCTAAGAACAAGAACCCTTTCTGAAGAGTAGGAACCCTTTTTTTCTGAAGAATAGGAACCTCTTTCTAAGAGCAGGAACCCTTTTCTAAAAGAAAGAACCTCATTCTAAGGACAGGAACCCTTTTTTCTGAAGAACAGGAACATCTTTCTAAGTGGAAGAACCCATTTTTGAAGAGTAGGAATCTTTTCCTAATGGATATAATGGATTTAGCAACCTGATCTGGTTTGATTAAGGTTCTATGTGGAACAGGTTGTGTCTCTTTTACATTTGAGAACCCTGAACTATTCAAAGAACCCTTATTCTAGGAGTAGGAACGCTTTCCTAAGAGTATATTCTTCGATTCTTTTCTGATATATTTATTGCTGTGATCTTGCATTTGGATACAAGACAGAATTTTTTTTTTTTTTTTTGCTGACAGAAACTGGGAGGTTTAAAGGGTTTTATTAGCCAGTTGTGCACAAGCATGGTTTCGTAACTAGCGAGTTGACTCTAGGTCGTGATTTAAGTGCTATCATTCACATTTGACACTAGATCTGAACTTCTGCACCCACCACAAGCCGTGTCTGAATGGAGCCACATGCATGAACACCGGGCAGGGCAGCTACACGTGCACGTGCAGGCCGGGCTACACCGGGGTCAACTGCGAGCTGGAGGTGCGTCACTGCGACAGCAACCCGTGCAGGAACCGAGGACACTGTGTGGTGAGTCCTGCTGCTGCTCCTGATGTCTTAGCGAGAAGCTTAGCATGCTAATAGGGCAGTCTGCTAAAGTCATGTATCTTTCAGGAGCTGGATAACGGCTACACGTGCACGTGTCTGCCAGGTTTCGAGGGCACGCACTGCGAGCAGAGCCTCCTGACCTGCGCGGACATGCCGTGCTTTCAGGGCGGAAAGTGCCACGAGAGGGACAACGGACGCAGCTATTTGTGCGACTGTCCTAAAGGATACACCGGACTCAACTGTGAGAAAAGGGTGGACAAATGTACAACTCTACCATGCGCTAATGGTACGTCCCGTCCCCACCTGATGTGCGTATGTGTGTGTGTGTTTACCTGCATGTAACTAAACTCCCCGTGCTCCACAGGTGGCGTGTGTGTGATCCTGAATGGCGTCCGTATGTGCAGCTGTCGAGCAGGATTTACAGGCCAGCGCTGCGAGATCAACATCAACTACTGCTCCTCGAACCCCTGCGCTAACGGCAGCACCTGTCACAACAGCATCAACGGCTACTCCTGCTCGTGCGCGCCAGGGTACACCGGGCAGAACTGCGAGCTCCACAGCGCCCCCTGCTCGTCGCAGCATCTCTGCCTGAACGGAGGATCGTGCACCAACGTCCCCGACGGCCCTCCTGTTTGTCTGTGTCCCAGCGGCTATATAGGGCCACGCTGCAACTATGTTAACATCAAGCGTCCCGTGCAAACGACCCATGAACCGCAGAACGACTTCCAGTGGGCCGCCGTGTCCCTCGGCGTAGGTTTAGTGGCTCTGCTCATGCTCGTGTGTATGGTGGCAATCGCACTGCGCCACATCCACAGGCAAGCGGCTGCCGAAAGGACTCACGACGCCATGAACAATCAATCGGATACGCAGAGGGACAATCTGATCCCGACGTCACAGCTCAAGAACACGAACAAGAAGGTGGACCTGGAGGTGGACTGCAGCCAGGAGAAGTCCAATTACATCCTCAAGAACTACCATTTGGACTACAACTCGTCGAAAGAGTTTAAGGAAAGCCAGACGCAAGAGGATAAAAGTCACAAGTACGAAAAGTGTTTAGAAGACAAAATGCCGTTGAGTAGAATGTACAGGTGAGTCCAAGGGACACTTTGAGAATTCAATTCAAACGGAATTAAATCTAACTTGCAGCATGTCTTAAAAAGAGCGCCTGATTAATCTGACCCCTCGTCTTTCACCGTGACTATAAGCCGGGCTGCTTTTCCTTCACGCTAACACCGAGTGTGTGATTTTTGTGCGCAGTGAAAAGCCCGAGTGTAGGATATCAACGATATGCTCCCCGAGAGACTCCATGTACCAGTCTGTGTTTGTAATAGCGGAGGAGAGAAGTGAATGCGTCATAGCAACCGAGGTGAGACGGAAAGATGCGGGGGGGGATCCCTTAATTTCCTTAATATGTGCAAAAGTATTGGAATGTGATTGTAATTGTCAAGTTTTTTTTTCAGGTATAAACAACATGACGGGAGGATGAAACAGGAACACGGGAGGTGCGAGGAGAAAGAAAACACAATCAAAGCAGAATTTTCTGGATTGTTTACAAAAAAAAAAAAGAACTGAAAGACTGGAGATGATTTTTTGTGATGTCCACTGCTGCTCTGAGAAACTTGAGGACGCAATAGATGAAGCTTGCTTTGCGTGTACAGACGTGTACAGTCCTGGACCTTTTCTTTTCTTTTCCTTTCTTTTTTTTTTTCTTTGACCCCTGAGGTGTGGTCTCATGGTTTTATGGTTTTTCCCTCTCAAGCTCGTAAGGAAGAAAAAAAAGCAGGACTTACACTGACTGCACTGCAGGAGGACCAGAGGGGGAATAAAGTGTTTGGCACAGAGCAGAGAGACGTCCCCCCTCCTCACATCGAGGGAGGGAGGGAGGGAGGGAGCGTTCTCTCTCTCTCTCTCTCTCTCTCGATCATGTGGCAATCACAGACACGTCATCTGCCAACTAATCACTCTGAAGGTGCCAGGGACGTCCAAACCTTCACGCCAGCATCATTGCCCACTATGCAAAAACGGAAAAGAAAAGAAAAGGAACCACGGTTTGGGAGAGATGGAGGAACAATCACAGCCTCTCCCATTCCAATCATGAGGAAATGAATGTCTGTACAAAAAAAAAAAGTACAAATCATATCAAGACTGTTTTGTTCTCCGAGATTGTATGCAGCCCAAATTTCACAAAAAAGCCTTAAAAGGAACAGAACGAACGGGACGCTCAGCTTTGTTTCGTTGGATTGACGGAAAACCAGGAATGGATGCAATCAAGAAACAGCAGGGATCGGAATCGGAGAAAAGAGTGAGAAAATAAAAGACAAAAGACTGCACACCAACCACTGACTGCCTATAAATTTAGACCAATAATGTAATTTTTAAAAGAAAAATGATTATTTGCAGAGTTAATTTAATTACAACACACTGCTCTTTATATGTTTTATACTATTATTTTTTGTATATAATGCATATTTATAAAAAAAACACCAAACAAACAAACAAACAAACAAACTGAAGAATAAAAAAAAAAATAATAATCATGGCTGGTTTTTGATGTTGAATTAGATAAATATTTTAATTTCTCTTCACATCTCTGAAAGAAAGAAAGAAAAGTCCCTCTCACCCTGTCGTCACCCCCTCACTTGTAAATTGGCTTGAAATTTAAATCCGTTGCCTCGGCTACAGGCCCCTCGAGCTGGCGAAGTGTGGGAGTGAAACAGATGCCCCCGGGGTGCAACCCTGCTCCGCCATAAAAACAGCGGCATATGCCACCCCTCTCACCCAGCTCCACGTAGCGAGTGCTGCGGCTATAAAGCTCTCTCACACACACACGCGCGCGGGTTTCAGCGCCAACAATCTTGGCCTCGTCTTCATGGATTGGTGTGTGTGTGTGTGGGGGTAAAAAGGAGAAACAGTGCTCCCGCTCCCCCTCCTGTTTCCCGTAACCTGTAACAAAAGCTGGCGGCTGAGCCATGTCCCGCACAGATGGGCTTCAGGGCAAAGCTGGCACCGAGAACAAAAAACAAAATAGCTACGGGCTTTAGGAAAAAAAAAAAGTTTAATTGAGCAATCTGGAGCTTGAACCCGGGATTATTTATTGTCGCTTTTTCCATATGGGTGGCGCAGGGTGACCTGGGTCTCCACTTAACGGAGCAAAGGTCATCTGTGAGACAGGCCGGAGCTGGGAGGGAATTTACGTCCTCCATTAGGAGCGCGAGCCCAGACTCGACAGGACGGACAAAGATGTGTACACGTGTTACTTGTTTAGGTCCCGTGTCAAAGCCGTGACAGACACCTGAACGCAGGTCTGGGGTGGTGTTTTTTCCTCGTCTCGGGCTGGAAATAATTCACCATCCAGTCTGGTGTCGAGGTTCACTGAGCAGAAGGTCAAGGATGTAAAGTACAGGACTCGGGGATTAGTTATTTATTAGTTATTGTTTACGCCATCAGCAGTAAGCAAGTCTCACACACACACACACACACACACACACATGGATAAACACACTCAGCATCATCCGGATGAAAAGGATGTTCGAAAAGCAACAAGGTTAGCAAAACGCTTCCGGCACATAACACTCGTTATCGCAGCAATTAGTCATGTGGTAAAGCTTTCGACCTGCAACTTGTTACACAGTGTGTGTGTGTGTGTGTGCCCCGCTCTTTGGCCTCAGGGTCTCCATCACATGGCCAGGCATTCTCATTGTGTTATAATCACAGCATCCTGTTTGTGACCTAGTGACATCATTTCCTGCTTCCTTTCTGATTAAAAAATGCAGAACATGCCGGCACAGGCCAAACACTTTTCTCACGCTTCTTTTTGGTGGTTGTTGTTGTTGTTGTTGTTGTTTCCCTCCATCTCAGTTCACATGGATACGTTCAGTCTCAGGAAACAGGTTCATATCAGACAAGAAGGAGGCAGCAGTGTGTAAATACTTATAATAACAATAATAATTATTTTTTCCCCATATTTCTTTTCCAGTTCGTGCAAACTTTACATTCAAGCCAAACAAACACAGGATCATGAAGAGAACCTGTTTTTATGTTTAAGAGCATTGAAAATGGTTATGTTCAATTCCAAATGACTGAAAACTAAAACCCTGAAGATCCTCCAGTGTGCAGGTTTCACTAATTAACACTAGAGGTCAGTGACATGCCCACTGACACAAGTACAACACTTCAGTATTATTTTGCCACATCAATCACACCATCCGTTATACATCAACAGAGGTGGACAAAGAACCCGACTTCATTACGTAAGTCAAAGTACAGATCCCACTGGTTTAATGTTACTCCAATACGAGTGAAAGTTGTCCAGTCAAATGTTTACTCAAATACTGAAGTACCTGCTTTTAAAAACATGCTTCCACAGGTCGGACAGTGAGTTTTTGTAGGCTGTGATGTGGTTCTGTTTTAGGCAAACATTTAAAACAAAATGACTCTTTATTCCTTTCAGAAACCTGAAACATGGGTTCTAGCTATACCCATGGGTGCGTGCATTCTCCAGAAGAACCGCCTCCTTCCGTTCTGCCATCAACTGATCGTGTTAAATAACGCTGCGGAGAAATCACTCAGCTTGATTTTATCCAGTCTATGGATGTGACGTGACCTTAGTGATTACTGATCGGCTCTCAGTGTCACCTGCGGGAAAAACCCCAATCACATTTTAGAAAAGAAAAGAAAAAAACATCCACTTTCAAAGCTGCTTCATAGTAACGAGTAACGAGGACCTTGATGGAAATGTAGTGGAGTGAAAAGAACGATATTTGTCTTTCAAATGGAGTGAAGTTAAAGTCATAAGTTTAAAAAAATGAATACTCAAGTAAAGTACAGATACTCAAAAAGTGTACTTAAGTACAGAACTCAAGTAAATGTACTTCGTTACTGTCCACCTCCGTACATCAAACACATATCCGCTATACATCAAACACATATCCGCTATACATCAATCATACATCTGCTATACATCAATCACACATATACATCAATCACACATTCGCTATACATCAATTATACATCCACTATACATCAATCACACATCTGCTATACATCAATCACACATCTGCTATGCATCAGTCACATATCTGCTATACATCAATGAGTGCGTTTACATGCACATAGAGAAAATCGAATTTCTGCCGTTGCTCGACTGAAATCGAAGCTCTAAATGGCATGGAAACACCTTAGCTCGGCTGAAATTGAACCGAACTTGATTTCTCATAATCGAGCTACACGACCTAGATTATGCGATTTTTGCCGAGCTACTTAGTGCATGTAAACCCTATCGAGCTACGTAGTCGAGCAACTTACTTCAGCACTGCCCCTTCTGGGAGTGACGAGACCACAAGCGGGAAACACGGCAGCCTCGGTCGGCATGACAACAGTAGTAGCGAGCAGCAGAAGAGGTCAGGAGGAACAAACGAAGAAGAGAAAATGGCGAGCAGAAACGTGCACTTCTGGAGCAATGAGGAGACAGAGTTCATGCTCATTCAGCTTAAGGAGTTGAATATATTAAAATTCATGGACGGGAGAAAAACGTGCAATGGAGAACACGGAACTGATAACTTTGTTTACACTCTTGAATAGCTCTTCTTCATGACGACAACCGGAAGTGTACCAACACGATGGGGCGTGTAGCGCCACCTGTGGCTCGGGTGCACAATGTACCTCACACAATAGCTCGATTTCCTTGTGTGCATGTAGGATTGGATTTCTCTGGCACCCTGCTGGGACCCTTAGCTCGATTACCGACAGCAGCTCGATTTGGATGTGCATGTAAACGTACTGAATCACACATCCGTATACATCAATCACATCATCTGCTATACATCACTCATACATCTGCCATACATCAATCACACATCCGCTATACATCAATCACATATCTGCTACCCATCCATCACACATCCACTATACATCAATCACACATCCGTATACATCAATCACACATATTCTATACATCAAACACACATATGTTATACGTCAATCACACATCCGCTATACATCAATCACACATCCGTATACATCAATCACATATCCGTATAAATCAATCACACATCCAATATACATCAATCACACATCCACTATACATCAATCAATCACACATCTGCTATACATCAATCACACATCCGTATAAATGAATCACATCGTCCACTATACATCAATCACATCATCCATTATACATCAAGTATAATCAAGGCTTTGAAGTATTAGTTGGTGACACTGCACTTAATGCTAAGGACTCAGTCAGTTATCTTGGGTGTGTACTGGACAGTCAGTTGTCTGGAGCGGGTCAAGCCCAGAAAGTAATTACTAAAGTAAACCAACGAGTACGTTTTCTGGCCAGAATTTCCATGTATCTGGATAAGAAGGCTATGTTGACCTTAGCAGGCGCTATAATTCAGCCCTACTATGATTATGCCTGTTGCTCTTGGTATAATGGCCTTACTATGTATTTCAAGAACAAGCTCCAGACCTCACAAAATAAATTAGTAAGGACCCTTTTGGATCTGCCCCCAAGAACTCACCTTGATCCTCATCATTTTAAGAGGCTGGGATGGTTGAGGGTAGAGGACAGAGTCTCTCAAATTGAATTGAGCATGGTATATAAGATTGTAAATGGAAATGTCCCTAAATATTTAAATAATTTTTTTAGTCGAGTGAGGGCTGTTCATAGTTACTTCACTAGGGGGTGTTCCACAGAGTTTGTTCCTCCAAGAGTGCAAACTAAAATAGGGAAGGATTCCTTTTTATATGTTGCAACTAGTCTGTGGAATAAGTTATCAGGTAATCATTAGTTTGGATGGGTTTAAACGTGCTGTGAAAACATGGCTTAGAGATCAGATAGTGTAGGGCTTGCACTTATATAGTATGTATACAATGTTAATCTGATGTGTATACTGTTTTACAATTTTAGTAATGTCACAGCGCCACTCTTGTCATTTTTACATCTGCTGCCATCCAACATCAAAGGACCACAATGGAAATAAGCTTTCGAGCTTTATTGTGTTATCCTGACTCTCTGTTTTTAGTTTAAGTATGTGGTGTGGTTTATTTGAAACTAAAATCATGTATTTATTTTTTATACAAGAACTGAGAATGTCAAATAAAATCAATCAATCAATCAATCAATCAATCAATCAATCACACATCCGCTATACATCAATCACACATCCGCTATACATCAATCACACATCCGTATACATCAAACACACATCCGTATACATCAATCACACATCCACTATACATTAATCACACAAGCACAGATTAGCATCTAGTCATTTAAGTTGAACATAACACTGGAAAACTGAGCATCAAATCAAGTTTATTAATGTAGAAAAATTCTCTCAAGAATCATGAATCGGTTCCTCATCTGCAGTGATCTTCTCCTGCTACACCATGTAGGTCGCAATAGTGAGTCATGTTCTGGAGGCATAGGGGAGGGGCACACTGGGTGTAGGACTCAAACAACACTGCAGTTTAATTTCATGCAAATGGGCTACAACGAACAGCAACAATTTATAACCACAAAAACAGCACAACTGTTCAGTGTGTGTTTTCGCCAAATAACAAATGAACATCTCCTCTCATTATCTGTAGCCGCTTTATCCTGTTCTACAGGGTCGCAGGCAAGCTGGAGCCTATCCCAGCTGACTACGGGCGAAAGGCGGGGTACACCCTGGACAAGTCGCCAGGTCATCACAGGGCTGACACATAGACACAGACAACCATTCACACTCACATTCACACCTACGGTCAATTTAGAGTCACCAGTTAACCTAACCTGCATGTCTTTGGACTGTGGGGGAAACCGGAGCACCTGGAGGAAACCCACGCGGACACGGGGAGAACATGCAAACTCCGCACAGAAAGGCCCTCGCCGGCCACGGGGCTCGAACCCGGACCTTCTTGCTGTGAGGCGACAGCGCTAACCACTACACCACCGTGCCGCCCTGAACAGAACATCCTCCACTAAAAAAATTATCCACAAACAAGAGTTAGCTGTCAAATTAATTCACAGAGCACTCAGTACAGATTAACAGTGGTGCTTGAAAGTTTGTGACCCCTTTATAATTTTCTAGATTTCTTCATAAATATGACTTGAAACATCATTAGATTTTCACACAAGTCCTAAAAGTAGATAAAGAGAACTCAACAAATGGGACAAAAAATTAGTCTCATTAGCCAATAGCAAGGTGTGTGATAGTCTACGAGTTCTCAAAGGACCCCAGGGTAACTTCTCAGAAACTGAAGGCCTCTCTCACGTTGGCTAATGTTAATGTTCATGAGTCCACCATCAGGAGAACACTGAACAACAATGGTGTGTGTGGCAGGGCTGGAATGGGAAAGATGCTGCTCTTCAAGAAGAACATTGCTCACACCTACAATTTGATAAAGATCACGTGGACAAGCCAGAAGGTTATTGGAAAAAGTCTGTGGATGGATGAGACCAAAATTGAGCTTTTTGGTTTAAATGAGAAGCGTTGTCTTTATAAGAACTTGATCCCATCTGTGAAATATGGTGGTGGTAGTACAGTATCATGATTTTGGCCTGGTTTGCTGCATCTGGGCCAGGACAGCTTGGCATCATTGACGGAACAATGAATTCTGAATTCTTCCAATGGTTTCTAAAGGAAAATATCAGGACATCTGTCTGTGAAACGAATCTCAAAAGAAAGTGGGTCATGAAGTAAGACAACGACCCTGAGCACACAAGTGGTTCTACCAAAGATGGTTAAAGAAGAATAAAGTTAATGGTTTGGAATGGCCAAGTCAAAGTCCTGACCTTAATCCAATAGAAAAGTCACGTGAGCAGTTCATGTGACGAAACATACCAACATCCCAGAGCTGAAGCTGCTCTGTACAGAGGAATGGACCACAACTCCTCCAAGCTGATGTACAGGATCTGATCAACAGTTACAGCAAATGTTTAGCTGCACAAAAGGGTCACATACTTCTGCCACTCACTGATATATAGCATTGGATCATTTTCCTCAATAAATAAATGACAAAGTATAATATTTTTGTCTTGTTTGTTGAACTGGGTTCTCTTTATTGACAGAAAGTTTCATGATGGTCCCATTTAGGCAGAAATATACTGTGGACAATTCGAAAGGGTTCACAAACTTTCAAGCACCGCTGTATTTGTATAATACAATTCAGTGATTAAGTTACAAATTAATATTGTTGTTGTTGTTGTTTATTAGAACTATAGAGCTTTTTATCCCTGGAATTTTCACCAACAGATCACATGAGGTCTCAGTTTCTTATAACTATAAGATAGTAGTTGATTGGTATGTGGCACGATATGGTCCAATCCCACAGAAGAGCTACCGTAGCACAAAATGCTGAAAAAGTTAATGCTGGCACTATATGGGCTAGCCTTCACGCCCCATGCGAAACAATGACGTCCATGACCCTGTTGCTGGTTCACCGGTTGTCCTTTGGATCCTTGGACCACTTTTGGTAGGTACTAACCACTGCAGGTCTTGTGGGAACACCCCAAAAGATGTGCCATTTTGGAGATGCTCATCCCCAGCCATCTCGCCATCACAATTTGACCCTTGTCAAAGTCACTCAGATCCTTACGTTTGCCCATTTTTCCTGCTTCCAACACATCAACTTCAAGAACTGACTGTTTTCTTTTCATGATGGTCACATTTAGGCAGAAATATACTGTGGACAATTCGAAAGGGTTCACAAACTTTCAAGCACCGCTGTATTTCTCATCTCATCTCATTATCTGTAGCCGCTTTATCCTTCTACAGGGTTGCAGGCAAGCTGGAGCCTATCCCAGCTGACTACGAGCGAAAGGCGGGGTACACCCTGGACAAGTCGCCAGGTCATCACAGGGCACCGCTGTATTTGTATAATACAATTCAGTGATTGAGTTACAAATTAATATTGTTGTTGTTGTTGTTGTTGTTTATTAGAACTATAGAGCTTTTTATCCCTGGAATTTTCACCAACAGATCACATGAGGTCTCAGTTTCTTATAACTATAAGATAGTAGTTGATTGGTATGTGGCACGATATGGTCCAATCCCACAGAAGAGCTACCGTAGCACAAAATGCTGAAAAAGTTAATGCTGGCACTATATGGGCTAGCCTTCATGCCCCATGCGAAACAATGACGTCCATGACCCTGTTGCTGGTTCACCGGTTGTCCTTTGGATCCTTGGACCACTTTTGGTAGGTACTAACCACTGCAGGTCTTGTGGGAACACCCCAAAAGATGTGCCATTTTGGAGATGCTCATCCCCAGCCATCTCGCCATCACAATTTGACCCTTGTCAAAGTCACTCAGATCCTTACGTTTGCCCATTTTTCCTGCTTCCAACACATCAACTTCAAGAACTGACTGTTCTCTTTTCATGATGGTCACATTTAGGCAGAAATATACTGTGGACAATTCGAAAGGGTTCACAAACTTTCAAGCACCGCTGTACTTGTATAATACAATTCAGTGATTGAGTTACAAATTAATGTTGTTGTTGTTGTTTATTAGAACTATAGAGCTTTTTATCCCTGGAATTTCCACCAACAGATCACATGAGGTCTCAGTTTCTTATAATTATAAGATAATAGTTGATTGGTATGTGGCACGAAGGCTAGCCCATATGGTCCAATCCCACAGAAGAGCTACCGTAGCACAAAATGCTGAAAAAGTTAATGCTGGCACCATATGGGCTAGCCTTCATGCCCCATGCGAAACAATGACCCTTTGACATCCATGACCCTGTTGCTGGTTCACCGGTTGTCCTTTGGATCCTTGGACCACTTTTGGTAGGTACTAACCACGGCAGGTCTTGCGGGAACACCCCAAAAGATGTGCCATTTTGGAGATGCTCACCCCCAGCCATCTCGCCATCACAATCTGACCCTTGTCGAAGTCACTCAGATCCTTTTGCCGTTTGCCCATTTTTCCTGCTTCCAACACATCAACTTCAAGAACTGACTGTTCTCTTTCTCACTGCCGAATATCCCACCCCTTGACAGGTGCCATTGTAATGAGATAATCAATGTTATACTGTACACTTCTTCACCTGTCAGTGGTGTTAATGTTATGGCTGATTGGTGTATACTGTAATAATCTTCATGATAAAGTTTTGTGATTTCCACAGCTGTAAGTAAATTTTACAAATGTGATTAATTTTTTTTCCCCGAAAAATTAATTTAAACGTCTAAAGCAGGGGTTTCTGTGTGGGTTCGCTTGATCTACAGATGGTGTTGCGAAAGACGCTCACACCATAAATATGAATTTACAAGCGTGATCTTAAATCATGAGGAAGCTCAGGGTTGCAAAAAATATATATACACTACCGTTCAAAAGTTTGGGGTCACTTTGAAATGTGCTTATTTTTGAAAGAAAAGCACTGTTCTTTTCAATGAAGATCACTTTAAACTAATCAGAAATCCACTCTATACATTGCTAA
Source organism: Neoarius graeffei (assembly GCF_027579695.1). Classification (NCBI taxonomy): domain Eukaryota; kingdom Metazoa; phylum Chordata; class Actinopteri; order Siluriformes; family Ariidae; genus Neoarius; species Neoarius graeffei. The sequence goes on from NC_083571.1 coordinate 6,518,301, forward strand.
TGTGGTAAATGACTATTCTAGCTGCAAATGTCTGGTTTTTGGTGCAATATCTCCATAGGTGTATAGAGGCCCATTTCCAGCAACTCTCACTCCAGTGTTCTAATGGTACAATGTGTTTGCTCATTGCCTCAGAAGGCTAATGGATGATTAGAAAACCCTTGTACAATCATGTTAGCACAGCTGAAAACAGTTGAGCTCTTTAGAGAAGCTATAAAACTGACCTTCCTTTGAGCAGATTGAGTTTCTGGAGCATCACATTTGTGGGGTCGATTAAATGCTCAAAATGGCCAGAAAAATGTCTCGACTATATTTTCTATTCATTTTACAACTTATGGTGGTAAATAAAAGTGTGACTTTTCATGGAAAACACAAAATTGTCTGGGTGACCCCAAACTTTTGAACGGTAGTGTATATCACAATGTCCAAAAAGTTTGAGAACCCCTCATTTAACATTTCTGTGGTATAAAAAAGAAGAAAAGACAAGCATGATTGTTCAGTACAGGAACTTTGTCGTACGTTTTAATAAATACAGTATTGTATTATAGTATTTACTGAAGCATTACTACAACAAGTACACTGTAACCCCGCGATAACAAACTCCATGGGCAACGTCTAAATAGTTTGTTATACTGAAAAGTTTGTTAATACTGAAATGGACCCACACCAAACACTTACATTATATGCGAAAATGTATTCACATTCTCCTTATCATGAATTCCTCCATCCAAGTTACTATCACAGCTCACTGACTGAGGCTACATCCACACGACAACGGCAACGAGATGTTATTTAAAAATATATCGCGTCCAAATGGGCAACGATCAGTAAAATATCAGGTCCATATGGCAACGCAACGCTTGCTGAAAACGATGCAATACACATGCCACACCTCTAGGGGCGCTGTAAGACGGTCCCTTCGGAGACACCAGAACAATAGAAGAAGTAAGGATGCATGCGCATAAACTATTATGCGCGAGACTTCATATTAGCCACAAAGTCAGGAAAATCTGTTCGTAAAATTACATTATAATGACCAAATACAATGAAAAGTATTTTTCCAGTCTCACCTGTGAAAGGTAATCCCATGTGATCTCGTTTGGACGGTAAACCTGTTGGTACAGTTAAACGCAGCACATGAATCTTTATTCTCCGCTTTGACCTATCCAATATGGCGGCGAGGATGACGTATGATTCTACGCGGAAGGCGGCGTCTTTAATGGTCCGGAATAAATTGAATGCTACACGTTGATGGATTAATTTGTTCTTCTATGCCCTTTTTGAGGAATGTATTGTAGGATTTAAACCAACATCTGAAGAGGTGAGATCGCTCCTTTTTTTCCCTATTTTTGCTGGCGGGATTGACTCTGCCCTAAGGGCTATTCTCTCTCTCTTTCTCTCTCTCTCTCTCTGCACCATTACACAATAAATATTCACAGTGAAAATATTTTGTAAGCGCATTTCATGAACCAAGTTATAGGATTTGTTGACAACTCGCATCGAGTTCGTTACACTTCTACCCGGCGTGAAGTACTGATAGTCATGTGGTTGTGACGTCATCGTAAACAAATCCGTTCTACTCATCCAGACGACTTCACAACGGCAACATTGCCAGATCTTTCCACTCTGGAACCCGTTCTCAAAAAGATTGCATTTTGGGCACCCAAAACGCCGGTGCCGTGTGGACGCCAGGCCTAAACGATAAGCAATTGTATCGGAGTTACCTGAATCCATTGCCGTGTGGACAGGGCCTGAGTTAAAGGATCACGAATGGAGGCGATGATTTCTTCAACTGTTATGGAAATGACGGAGGTTACCGCTGGATCATATTGTTGTCAGTGTCGACCCACTGACTCGCTCTGTTTTCTAAATCTCCACCATTCATTTAAAGTTCATTCATGTGTTGAAAATCACTGATGATGTCATTTACGTCACACCATGGTGCTGGGCGAGAGGTATAAAAACACCACTGGTGTGCTTTAACGAGGTGCTAAATTCAGCAGTATCATCAGGCATTTCATCCTTTTATCAATCCTTTGATCACCATTCTGGATAATTGCTAGTGATCAACACCTAAACGAGGCTCGTTAAGGCCTTTGTTTTATGGCATTAACATGTATTGTTAACCCGACTGCGGACTTGTTGAATACTTATTGTTTGTCTCTGGTGCGAAGAGCAGCGCATTGCTCAGTGTGTATGTAAGCAGGTGAATGACAGATGTAATTGCAGGAAGAGTGTTTATTTACAAACAGGCAGGCAACCAGGACAAAAACGTAAGACACAGAATGGGAGGGTCGTGAAACAGGCGATGATCACGCGAGACACAAACAGAATGTCGGAGGCAAAGACAAAAGGCAGAGTCCAAATACACAACACAAAGTCAAAACTAGAAAGGCAATACACAGATACAAAGGCTTGGTAATGTTAGACACTCAGTGCAGCGCATATACTTTGCCACATCTGTGTTTACAGAGAGTTTATAAGTGCGCGCTGTGATTGCGCTCTAATCCAGAACAGGTGCATAGTACTGTAATTAGTCCTAATGTTGCTGCACGCTCCGAGCACAAATGCACATGTACATGACACAGTGATTTTTTTTTTTTTGAAAACTCTGACTCATTGTCATTAAAGGTGGGGGACACGAACTAAATTCGTTATATGTGAGAGTTCATAGTAAAAGAGTTCGTTATAGCACGGTTGCAGTGTATTATACAAAGATTGTAAACATTGTAATAAATATCAGCCTTCAGACACATCCTGTAATTTAGTGTATTTGTGTATTTATATTACACTTTACTATAAACTTTACATGTAGCCTTCCTCTGGTGTTAGCTTTCTGTTACTATCTCTTATGTTAACGGGTCGGTTTTGACCCGTGTCTTAAATCAGCCATAAAATACCCTAAAAACAATTATTTATCATCCAATTTGTTTCTTACCTCTTGGTTACCTTGTTAGGCTCCCTTATCCATGAAAAGATTGGTTTTAATATTTTTGTTGTGGCCCCCTGGGCCTTTCTTTTAACAGCATACCCCTCATTTTCAATATAAAAAAGTGGTCAAATGAACCTCAAGAGAATAATGTAAACAAATAAAAGGTTGTTCTGTTACCTGACTGTTACTGAGTGGTATTAGAGCACATCTCTTAAATGTTCAAAAAAAAGATTTTAATTTTAATATCATCAACTATAGTAACATCTATGGTGTTTCGGGTCAATTTCGACCCATATATATTTACTTCAAGAAAAGGGCAAAAAACAAGTCTTTTTTTTTCAAAAAAATAGAACTTTAATACAAATATAAAATGAAAAGCAGAACTAGTAATAAATAATTTAAAAAATTATAATAAAATGTAGATTTGCAAGGTCAGATTTTTATCTGTGGTTGGTAGAAGAGAGCAACTGGACTTGCTTGAAAAATCTTGAAAACGTTTCGCCTCTCATCTGAAAGGCTTCCTCAGTTCTGTCTGACTAATCGGGAGTATCCAGTATTTATCCTCTCATGGATCATCATAGAATCCGAATCAGAATGCTGATGGCTGCATTGTAGGTGGCTGATAAAAGATGTCTTAGACACCCACCTCTGTTCAGTGATGGTCGTTCCAGGTTGACAAAAATAAATGATCCTCTCTGGCTAAGATGTCTGCCAGTTTTCTGGAAGTCCTCTCATACTCCTGCACCAATCAAAGGGATCTATTCGGATTCTGTGATGATCCATGAGAGGATAAATACTTGATACTCCCTATTAGTCAGACAGAACCGAGGATGCCTTTCAGATGAGAGGCGAAACGTCTTCAAGATTTTTCAAGCAAGTCCAGTTGCTCTCTTCAACCAACCACAGATTACTATGTACCTGGATGACTGAGTATCTTCACAGATATGTCAGATTTTTATGCCATATTTGCCTGGCTTACTGGGCATGTATTGCCGGAACGGGCATTTTCCACGGAAAGGGAGAAAACGTTCATCTATTGTCACCTCTGGCCCTGGGTTGAACGTCAGTGGAAGGAGTTGCACCCATCTCTCCCAGACATCCCTGATGGGTGCAAGCTTGTCAGATTTTGCTCAGTGTCTCTGTTGTCAAATCTGAGGACTCTTGATATCATTCGAAAGGTCTGAAGTGACATTGTTGCCCGGAAAATATTCCTGCCTGTCGATGCGTCCCAGAGACTATCAGTGGCCTCATTGCTGGATCTGTACACTCCAGCAAGGAGAAGAACACCAATGTAGGCATCCAGGCATTCCTCATCAATGTCATTCCACATGTTGCCATGGACTTTTTTTCCTTCAAGGTTTGTCATAGCAATTATGACTTTTTTTAGTGACAATGGCATAAACAGATCAAAACATGACTTACTCTCGTCACAGCAAACCTTGTGATCCCAGGGGTCATTTTGATGACATTTGCAGCAGCTGTCCTGCCATGTACGGCAGGAGGTACTGAGCTCCAACAGATGTTGCCACTTTTGGATCTGAATGTTTCAGCAGGAGCAGCTTCAGCACCGGTGACCTCCTCATCAGACTGATCAGATGTGTCTGTGTCTTCCGGTTGATACGCCACATCATCTTCCTCCTCAGAGACCTGCTCATCTCCATCGCTATACTGCTCTGTGTCCTCTGCCTCATTATCAGCAAAGATATGATCAAGAGCTTGGCTTACATTCAGTCCTCTTCTCATTGTTGCATGCTGTAAATTGGAGGTGTGTACTCTGCAAGTCACCAACTCTAAACTCAATTGGCCTTACATGCTGGACATGTCTGTCTTTGTTTGTTCTGTCAAACAGGCAAAGAGAAAAGCCCCTGACTGAAGCTCAAGTGGTTGGAGGAAGAGCTGGCTGTAGGCTGTTGGCTGATTGTGTGTTTATGATTTCAGTTTTGGCATTTATTATTGTTTTATAATCTTATATTTTAACTGGGTCGAAATTGACCCTAACAACACAAAGGTCACCAGAGCATTTTATAATTTAGTAAAATTATTTTTTGGGATTTTATTTTGTTTAAATAGAAGTTCCTGACAAAGTCAAAAAGTCTTGATGCAATAAACAAATTTATGTAGTACTTTTATGCATGCTAAACCTAAAAACGGGTCGGTGCCGACCCTAACACTAGGAGTTAGTTTATGAACTCTCTCTCTCGCCAGGATTTTAATTAGTGTTTTGATCGTAGCGTGTTTGACGTTGCTCGTCAAAGTTTGCGACTGTTTACATCTCACTCCCGTTTCTTTGCATCACCTCAGCCTGTGGTTTGTTTGCCGTATTGGTTTTAAAAGCTTGTGTACTGTACGTGCTGTTCCACTTTAAACACAAGGACTTGTGCCAACATTGCTGTTTAATATTAAACGTTCAACAGGGAAAACAACAGAAGTCTCAGTAAATCATAATGGCTCTCACTGAACATGAAAACTTGAAGCTGGCTGGTGGGTGGGAACTGAGAAAAAGGGAAACAAACAAATGAAGCCGAAAGCAGGAGTTTTGAGTTTCCTCTTCAGTTTTGAGTAAAAATATAAAGAAAAACACTTTTACACTGTGACAGAAATATATGTTTGACCTGCTTGAACTGATACAGGCTGGTCTGATTGCTATTTGTTCTTGAAACTGGTACAGGCCATCCAGATTGCTACTTGTTCTGGTTCGTTAAATCCTTGAGATTTATCTTCGCTCGCACGTTCTGCTTAATGAAGGATACCTTGACCAGTAATGTCTTTCTTCTTTTCATAAGATTATAATCCTGACGGGTGATGTAATGGTACATAATGTCTCTCTCCTTCCATACAGTAGCATCATCTAAACCAGTGATGTAATGCTTCATCGCCCATTTACGTTATACATATGCCGCTTTTCCACTACCAACGCGGCTGAGTCGGGCTGAGCCGTGCGGTGCTGAGTTGGGCTGAGTCGAGCTGAGTGGGGCTGTTGGAGTTGCATTTCGACTACAACCGCGCTGAACCGTGCTGGCTGGAAGTGGGTGGACACATTGGGTGGAGTTAGCGAAAGTGGGTGGACGTCACGTGATGTCGTTAGGCGGCGCAAACAGTGACATCAGTGACCTTTTAAGCGGTAGTCTCACGACCCGGAGAGTAAACAATAAACATGGAGGACATGGAGTCGTTAGTGTTGCTGGTCTTGGTGCTGTGGCTTGTTGTCACCGACAACACCAACAGATACTAGCAAGAGCGTATAGATGAGGCGAGGCGCATAAGGCTTCAGAAATTCTCGTAATTCGTAATTCTTCTTCTTCCAGGTTTACGGTGTTTACAGATCCCAGCGTGCTCGCGGGGCGTGTGTGGGCGTGTGAGGACACTCCCCCTCACCAATCAGTGCACAGGGGAGTGTCTCCTCACGCCCCTAGCCCCACTCGGCTCGGTTTGGCTCGCTTCAGCCCCACTCCAAAACCGTGCGAGTTTTGGGAGCTGAGTAGGGCTGAAGCGAGCTGAGTCGTGCTGTTCTGAGGTAGTCGAAACGCGAGCCGTGTCGGGCTGAAGTGAGCTGAAAAAGGGTAGTGGAAAAGGGCCAATAGAAAACTTAGCTTCATCATCACATCATCATCATCATCATCCAATCACACACTCAGGAATGTGAATATATACTCATGCTTGTCCTACAATAAACTAAGAAACATCTCTGAAAAGCGGTGTCTGTGTCAGCGACTGTTTGCTCCCGGATCGATCCGTGAGGCAGAATCTCTGAGGCAGCAGAGGTTTACATACCGTATCTAGATCATACTTTGTCAATTCAACCTCCTTCAGTACACACAGATCAAAACCTAACACTGCAGTACACTCATAAAAAGTTGAGACAGAGGCATTATTACCATTGTGTTACATCACCTTTACTTTAATAACACTTTTTAATCATATGGGATCTGAGGATACTAATTGTTGCAGTTTTGCAATTGGAATTTTTGTCCATTCTTGCTTGATACAAGACTGCTCAACAGTCCGTCGTAGCCGTTGTCTGATTCTCCTCTCCATGATGCGCCATACATTCTCAATAGGAGACAGATCTGGACTGGCAGCAGGCCAGTCAAGCACATGCACTCTGTGTTTATGAAGCCACACTGTTGTAGCCTGTTCAGAATGAGGCCTGGCATTGTCCTGCTCAAGTAAGCATGGACTTCATGGGAAGAGACGTTGCCTTGATGAATATGTCTCTCTAAAATCCCAGTATATCAAGAGTACAGTCACACACATGTAACTCCAGTGGGCACTGATGCCCCCCCAGCTGGCTTTTGCACCTTTCTCTGATAACAAACTGGATGGTCATGTTCACCTTTGGCACTTTGAGAACTTGATGTCTGGTATTCCTAAAAACAAGCTGAAACGTGGACTCATCGAACCACAGCACACATTTCCACTGTCTTTGGGACCATCTGAGATGAGTTCAGGCCCAGAGAAATCTGCGGTGTTTCTGCATAGAATTGACGAATGGCTTCCTCCTTGCATAATACACTATCAGGTTAAATGACTACAGTACTCCCAAGCCCATGTGGCTATATTTGTCACATTACCATGGCAGTTTCTCAGGCAGTGCTGCCTGAGGCCTTGAAGGTCATGCCCATTCAACAATGGTTTCTGGTGCCACCATTTACGCTGAGATGTCTCAAAATTCCCTGAATCTTTTCACAATATTATATACTGTAGATTTTGAAAGACCTAAAATCTTGCGTCGAGAAATGTTCTTTTTGAATTGGCGAACAATTCGCTCACAAATTTTGGCACAAAGAGGTGAGCCATGACCCATTGCTTGTAAAAACCGAGCCTTTGGTGCTGCTCCTTTTACAAACAAATCATGATCGCAATTAACCTGCTGATTGTGGAATCTTTCAAAATGGTGTTACTTGAATATCCAGTCATTTTCCCTCCGTCCCAACTTTTTTTGAGTGTGCTGCAGGCATCAAATTCTAACTTTATTTATATTTACAAAATATAATTAAGTTAATTAGTGAAACGATTGAAAATCTTTTCTTTGTACTTTTGTCAGTTAATTATATGTGTGTATATATAGACACAAGTGTTTTACTTATTGTATTGCGCAAACCTGGTACTTGTAACATACTTTGCTCATGTAATTTAAAAAAAAAGACCTGTAAACACCATGTACAGTGCTGAGCGTAAATGAGTGCACCCCCCTTTGAAAAGTAACATTTTAAACAATATCTCAATGAACACAAACAATTTCCAAAATGTTGACAAGTCAAAGTTTAATATAACATCTCTTTAACTTATAACGTGAAAGTAAGGTTAATAATATAAACTTAGATTACACATTTTTCAGTTTTACTCAAATTAGGGTGGTGCAAAAATGAGTACACCCCACAACAAAAACTACTACATCTAGTACTTTGTATGGCCTCCATGATTTTTAATGACAGCACCAAGTCTTCTAGGCATGGAATGAACAAGTTGGCGACATTTTGCAACACCAATCTTTTTCCATTCTTCAACAACGACCTCTTTTAGTGACTGGATGCTGGATGGAGAGTGATGCTCAACTTGTCTCTTCAGAATTCCCCAAAGAAAATAATTTATTTCCACCACAAAAGTGAAGGCTACAAGAAGATCAGCAAAGCTTTACTTATCAGTCAGAGTAACAAAAGTGGTACAAAAATTTAAGGATGGAACTGCAACCATCTCACAGAGACGTCCAGGTCGTCCACAGAAGTTAACACCTCGACAGGAGCGTCTTCTGATGAGAAGGGTTGAAGATAATCGGCATGCAAGTTCACTGCAGTTATCTAAAGAAGTAGAAAGCCAAACTGGGGTGACTATTTCCCGTGACGCAATGCGGCGTACACTGCAGAGGAATGGCATGCATGGATGCCGTCCACGAAAGAAGCCTCTCCTAAAGTCAAGGCACAGAAAAGCCCGCCTAGAGTTTGCCAGGGCCCATGCTGACAAAGATGAAGACTACTGGGACTCTATACTCTGGAGTGATGAGACCAAGATAAATGTTTTTGGAACTGATGGCTTCAAAACTGTATGGCATCGCAAAGGTGAGGAATACAAAGAAAAATGCCTGGTGCCTACAGTGAAACATGGTGGTGGCAGTGTCCTTATGCGGGGCTGCATGAGTGCTGCTGGTGTTGGGGAGCTGCATTTCATTGATGGCATCATGAATTCACAGACGTATTGCTCTATAATGAAAGAGAAGATGCTACCATCACTCTGTGCCCTTGGTCGTCGTGCACTTTTCCAACATGACTAAACACACATCTAAGGCCACTGTTGGATTTCTGAAGAAGAACAGGGTGAAAGTGATTCAGTGACCAAGTATGTCTCCTGATCTGAACCCAATCGAACACCTATGGGGAATTCTGAAGAGACAAGTTGAGCATCACTCTCCATCCAGCATCCAGTCACTAAAAGAGGTCGTTGTTGAAGAATGGAAAAAGATTGATGTTGCAAAATGTCGCCAACTTGTTCATTCCATGCCTAGAAGACTTGGTGCTGTCATTAAAAATCATGGAGGCCATACAAAGTACTAATTTTTGTTGTGGGGTGTACTCATTTTTGCACCACCCTAATTTGAGTAAAACTGAAAAATGTGTAATCTAAGTTTATATTATTAACCTTACTTTCACGTTATAAGTTAAACAGATGTTCTATTAAACTTTGTCTTGTCAACATTTTGGAAATTGTTTGTGTTCATTGAGACATTGTTTAAAATGTTACTTTTCAAAGGCGGTGGACTCATTTACGCTCAGCACCGTACCTGTTAAACATTGGCTCCAGACCGCACATGCTGTCGAAAAACAGGTTCTCTCAAATATGCGGTTTGTCAAGAGAAAAAGATTAACAACGCATTATCTGTCATCATGTATATTTTGTGGTTATTCATCATGGGATAAAACACTTTGTTCTTGCCATCAGCCAAAGGGCATTGACTGACGGCAATAACAGCCAAAGGCTGTTGGCTAAAGGTCATTGTTGATGAGGGGTTTTTTTAATTAAACAACCATCACTGTTAAAACCAGATAATCCATTCATCACGAATATCTCCTTAACGGGATTAATTGGGCTGGGCCAAAAAACAAGAGAAAAAAAACCCAGGTCTATATGTTTTAGAGTCTGATTAAAAAAAAAACCCAACAACTAATTTTAATGTCAGAAAGAATTATTGGCACCCTTCATGAAAAAAATCAATCGTTACACACGATTTACAGCTTTAGTATTCCATTGATTTTCTCTTTCATTCAGTACGTTTACATGCACACTAATATTCTGATATTATTCCGAAAATGACAACATTTGGAATTTGATACGGTAAATAGCGTATTGCGTTTGGATATACAGAATTTAGCCTCATTCCAAATTCTGATTAAGACATGTGGGGTATGCCGATATTATTCAGGTTTTAGGTGCATTCTTTGGACATTTTTAAACAGGCACAGGCAACTGGATCTCATCTCATCTCATTATCTGTAGCCGCTTTATCCTTCTACAGGGTCGCAGGCAAGCTGGAGCCTATCCCAGCTGACTACGGGCGAAAGGCGGGGTACACCCTGGACAAGTCGCCAGGTCATCACAGGGCTGACACATAGACACAGACAACCATTCACACTCACATTCACACCTACGCTCAATTTAGAGTCACCAGTTAACCTAACCTGCATGTCTTTGGACTGTGGGGGAAACCGGAGCACCCGGAGGAAACCCACGCGGACACGGGGAGAACATGCAAACTCCACACAGAAAGGCCCTCGCCGGCCACGGGGCTCGAACCCAGGACCTTCTTGCTGTGAGGCGACAGCGCTAACCACTACACCACCGTGCCGCCCAGGCAACTGGATGTTAAATTAAAATATCCTGCTACTTTTCTGGAACATTCCTGATGCTCAATGTCAATAATCCACCTCCATATGTTTTCTTTGTCTTCTGTCCGCTTGTTTCTGTCAAGCGTGCGAGGGAGGCGGATGTAAGTGCAGAAGTGTTTATGATAATACAGTGCGATCTATACATGAAGTGCATGAAGTCAAGTCAAGTCAACTTTATTGTCAAATATGCTATACATGCTCGACATACAGCACAGATGAAATTTCAGTCCTCTCTGACCCACGGTGCAAACAGGCAATGCAATAAATAAAAATAAAAATAGAATAATTGAAAAAACAACAAACAATATAAACAGTATAAACACTCTAGATAGGAACTAGACGTAGACTAAACACTCACATATACATACACATACACACACACACACAGGTTCAAATAAACAAAACAGTCAAGGGCACTTGAGGTATAGCAGGTAAACATGAAATAAGCAGTATAAACAAACTAGCAGCTGTTAAGATGAGGTAGTGCGGAATAGTGCAAATGAGACACACACAAAAGCAAACAGTCCAAATTGGCAGGCAAGGTCATCAACGAGAAAACAGGCAAAGGGTCAATCGAGGCGCAAACAGAATGTCGGGGGGGGCGCTATCGAGCAGGCCATGGAGTAAGCCACGTTTTGGGAAGCTCTGCCAACTTTAAACTTAAAATGTGTATTTAGAGCACTTACTACAGATGAATAGTGGTCAGATAGACTTTTGAAGTCACGTATATGACCTAGGTAAAAATTTTGTCGAGATTTTGCCAATGTCGAAGACGAGCCTGCGAAAGTTTTCCTACACTCCTGGACGAAGTACGGCTAACAGCAAGCAAGCTAGCATGGCTGACGTTAAAGCCGAACTCCTTGCCTCTCTAAAAGATGACATCTCGACATTAATCAGGTCGGAAATGAAAGATCTTCTTGCTAGTGAATTCGACGCTGTGAAAAGTGAAATTCAGTCGGTTAAAACTGAGGTTGTGAGCAGTGTTTCGCGACTTCGCACTGATCTAGACTCGATATCAACCAAGGTAGCTGATATGGAGCACAGCCTGACAACATGCTCAGATGATGTGACAGATCTCCAAACCACAGTTGGAAAACTTCAATCAGAAGTGTCGGCTTTGCAGCAAAAATGTACGGACATGGAGGGGAGAATGAGGAGGTCAAATATCCGAATAATGAATGTTCCTGAGGAGGCCGGAGCGGGCGCTCCATCTTTTGTCACGCAGCTACTAAAGGAAGTGTTCAACTTGGATAAAGATGTGATAGTCGACAGATCTCACCGCACCCCACAACCAGCGAAAGCTAAGGGCAAACCCCATGCCATTATCGCGAAATTGCACTATCACCAGGACTGTGTGGATATACTGCGCAGGGCGAGGCAAGCGGGTGATGGCTTGAGATACGGAGCACTGCCTATTTCTATTTTTCCGGATTATCCTCCCTCTGTAGCAAGGGCAAGATCTGCGTTTAACGACGTTAAACAATTGCTGAAAGGTCAAGCTGATGTTCACTATGGAGTCATGCACCCTGCCAAGCTCCGCATCACCTTCAATGGAGTCAAGAGAGACTTTCTGGATCCAAACCAAGCAATGTCATATGTGAAGTCGGACATCATTGGAGAGAGACCCACATCTAATGACTGACAATTTGTTATGACTATTCCGTCTCATTGAGGTATTGATGAATGTAGTCTATTGAAAGTAGCCACGAACTGAATACTGCCTACAGTTATAACAGGTAGGCTGTTCGCCTCCAATTTTTCATTGACTTTCATAATATAATTTGTTAGCATATTCCTTTTAAGTGCTGGGCAATTCCATGTAAATGTCAACCTCACCATGCAAAAATAAAGCAACATGTAATACATCAAAACCACTCCCAGAGATATCACCTAGGCCTGTATTTTACAGATGTGAATAAGTTGAACCAATTTGTAACCAACCTAATATGTCACTGTCAGTCTTTCTTTCTTATAATGTAAACCCCAAGCTAAAATCAACTTTGATCATGTACAATTCTATATTATTGCCACAAGCCACAGAAATGTATCCTAAAATCCACAAAACAGCAAAACAATAGGGGTGGCACGGTGGTGTAGTGGTTAGCGCTGTCGCCTCACAGCAAGAAGGTCCTGGGTTCGAGCCCCGGGGCCGGCAAGGGCCTTTCTGTGTGGAGTTTGCATGTTCTCCCCGTGTCCGCGTGGGTTTCCTCCGGGTGCTCCGGTTTCCCCCACAGTCCAAAGACATGCAGGTTAGGTTAACTGGTGACTCTAAATTGAGCGTAGGTGTGAATGTGAGTGTGAATGGTTGTCTGTGTCTATGTGTCAGCCCTGTGATGACCTGGCGACTTGTCCAGGGTGTACCCCGCCTTTCGCCCGTAGTCAGCTGGGATAGGCTCCAGCTTGCCTGCAACCCTGTAGAACAGGATAAAGCGGCTAGAGATAATGAGATGAGATGAGCAAAACAATAGCCATCCTAAATATTATTTAAGAACTTTGATAGTTTTAGCTGATATTTAGAGAGTTTTTCAAAGGGTTATGGTGGTTAAATTGCTGATTTTCTAAACATATGCCATGTCTATTTCAGACGCATCACATCCATAACGGAATTTCGTCACATCCATAACGCTGACTTTTCCTTCCAAAACTCTGCATGAAATACAAAATATTTTAAACAAAGATTTTTTAATATTCACCTTGGACCCCTCTATCAAATGGATATCTCCATTTCGACATTAGGTTTACAATTTCACAGAGTTTGATAAAAATGTACAGCCACCCAAGAAAAGTGATACTTTTTCTGTCACATCCATAACGCATCTTTTATTGGCGTTTTCTGGCATGCCCTAGATGTACTATGGGAATTGTTCTTGTTCTATCACTTCTCCAGTATGGTACAGCCTTAAAATATGCAACACCTGTTTAAATACTGGGAGACAATAAAACATGCACTGGGTCATTTGTTGCCATTTTGAGTTCAAGTGTCACGTCCATAACGCTGGAATTGCTCTGCTGTAATTTCGCCACAAGTTTTTTAAGGCTAATGTCACTCGCCTAGACAACATCTTAAGTTTACCTATGGAGAGTGCCTTTTTCTTTGCTACAGCAGCCTATTTGGCAGAGCGCCCTGCTAGAGTTAGAGTTTTCTATAACAAACACTATGTGTGGATTACGCTGTAAGGGGTTTAGCGTTCACCTTGTTCTAGGTGACAGGGGGAGGGTTTCAATCACACCAGATGTTTATCTTTTCTGTTTTATGGAGGACATGTTTTTGTTTGACTTACCGGTATTCAATATAGATAATGGTTTTGTACATGATGTCAAATGGTTAATTCACAATTAAGAGGAGATACAGGTTGTCCAGTAAATTTTATTAGCTGGAATGTCAAATCTTTAAATCACCCTGTTAAACGTAAGAAAGTACTTTCACATCTCAGCCAGCTTAATGTTGGAATAGCTTTTCTTCAAGAAACACATTTACGTATATGTGACCAGTCCAGATTGAGAGGGACCTGGATAGGCCAATTATATCATTCCAACTTTAATAGTAAATCAAGGGGCACAGCTATTCTGATAAATAAAAATGTTCCATTCGTAATGTCAAAGGTGGAGGCAGATACCTCTGGAAGATATGTTATAGTTACAGGCAGATTGTATGAAACTCCAGTTATTCTAGCTAACGTATACGCTCCCAATTGGGATGACGAGTCCTTTTTCTCAACACTTTTTTCTCATTTACCAGATATAAATTCTCATTATCTAATTTTGGCAGGAGATTTGAACTCTACTTTTTCCCCTTTAGACCGTAGTTCACCAAGAGTGATTCCTCAGACCAGAGCAGTCCAAACCATTGAGCTATTTCTCCAAACATATGGTGTTACAGATGTTTGGCGTTTTCAGAACCCCACTTCTAGATGTTATTCCTTTTTTTCTCATGTTCACAAGACCTTTTCTCGTATAGATTATTTTTTAATTGACAACCATTTTCTTCCCATTGTTAGTAAGTGTGAATATCAAACAATTGTAATATCTGATCATGCCCCATTGCTGATGAGATTGGACATGCCAACCTCACAAGATACTTACCACCCATGGCGTTTAAACAGTTTATGGCTCAGTGATGAATGCTTTGTTCAGTTTATCTCATCTGAAATATCAGCGTTTCTAGAATATAATAAAACACCAGGCATGTCATCCTCAACTATATGGGAATCTATGAAAGCATATTTAAGGGGACAGGTTATTTCTTACTGTGCCAAACAGAAAAAGGAGGAAACTACACATCTCAAGAAATTAATAGATAATATCTCACAGGTAGATAGGTCGCTTGCTCAGACTCCCTCTCCTGATTTGTATAAGCAGAGGCTGATGTTACAGACAGAATTTAACCTTCTGTCGACTAAACATACTACAAACGTGCTCAAATAAAACACGTCACAAAATATATATGAACATGGAGAGAAAATAGGGAGGATTCTTGCCCACCAGTTGCGCCAAAGGTCTGCAGCTCAGTGTATATCTGAAATAACTGATGAATCAGGCACTAAACACGTCAACCACTCTCAAATAAACCAGACCTTTTATAGGTTTTACTCTAGGTTATACAGTCTCACAAAGATGACAATTTGTTCAGGTCCTTTTTTGATACCTTAAATATCCCATCAGTTAAGCAGCAAACGGCATCTGAACTCGACCAGCCATTTACAGAAGAAGAATTTTATTCTGCAGTAAAGGTTATGCAAAATGGTAAATGCCCAGGGCCAGATGGGTTCCCCACTGAATTTTTTAGAAAGTTTGCCAAAGAGCTTGCCCCCCTTTTACTTTCTGTATTTCAGGAATCATTTACAGCTGGATCATTGCCCCCAACTATGTGTCAGGCTGTTATATCTCTTATTCTTAAAAAGGAGAAGGACCCTCTGTCATGTGGCTCGTATCGCCCAATTTCTCTGCTAAATGTTGATAGTAAAATACTGGCAAAGATGTTAGCCCTACGATTGGAAAGAGTACTCCCATTATTGATATCAGAGGACCAGACAGGGTTCATTAAAAATAGGCAACTATCTTCTAATATACGCAGATTGCTTAATATCCTTTATGATCCCACTCCACCCAAAGGCACTGAGGTTTTGATATCACTGGATGCCGAAAAAGCCTTTGATCGGGTGGAGTGGGATTATCTTTTTTATACTTTGAAGCGTTTTGGAGACAAATTTATACATTGGATTAAGATGTTGTACTCTCTACCTATGGCAGCTGTCCGAACCAATAATAACCTGTCACCTTTTTTCAATTTGCATCGTGGCACTAGACAGGGTTGTCCCCTGTCACCTCTTTTATTCGCCTTAACTATTGAGCCGCTAGCAATAGCATTACGTAACAATATTGAAACTAGACCGGACAATTCCCCGGGGGAAATTGTGAGAGGATGCAGTGCGCGAAGCAATTCGGTCACGCATGTTTGCTGGCCGTGAATGTGTGACCTGCTATGAAGCTACAATGCCATGATTTATGTGTGTGCTTGAGACAGCAGCCCCCCCCCCCTCTGCTCCCTCACTGGCCCCAGTCGACATTGCTGTTTTTTGCTCAGGAGCAGGCCTCGAACAACGACAAATAACTCGAAAACAAAAGCAGCTATTCACAAAATTCTTTCACAGTGAGCGCTAGAAGGGTCTCCTGAATACACTGATGTAATTTTTTGTCTGTAGTGTTAAAAATGAGGACACTAGAGCGAGTTAAAAATGAGTGACTTTTCTGTCACGTTTATAATGGGTGTCAATGAGGCCTCTCGGCTGCACTCTCCTCAGTTTGAGGTTTCTCATTCAAAAACTGTAAATCCTATCGTTTAGGTAGACACATTGTGTGAATCAGGACAAGTTTTACTACTACTTTTGAGAAATTTATGTCTGTAGAGTGAAATTTGTGGCTGAAACCACAGTTTAAGCGAGAAAGTTTGAGCTATTTTTTCAACCTCTCTCCACTCTAAGTAAACGAGCTCCACTGGTGTGTAACGCAATAGACACCCATTCAAAAGCCGGATTTTCTCCCGGAACCCACATGGCGTTTGAGCCGGGACTGATCCAAAAGTGTAGAACCTAGCAGAAAAGTTGAATGCCAGATCCACAGAGGAGAAGTTTTCCTACGTTTTAGAGTTTGAATCACGTCTCTAGGTGAAAGCATGCCAGACCAGCGGATGTTTGAAAAAGTGCTTTTTTTTTTCAATTAATTCCATAGAAATGAATGGGGGTTTTTTGGGCGATTTTTTCGCGACTATGTCGCGAAAAAATCGTATTCTGTAGAGAAAAGTAATAGCATAGCGAGTCCGATTGAGCCGCACGTTTTGATGTATTGTTTGTCTGTGTGCGACGTACGGTTATTGAGTTATTCGAAATCGAAATTTGCGTAGGAATAATAAATATAAGAAAAAGAAGAAGAAGAAGAAACACGTAGAAGAACAATAGTTGCAGTGCTTTGCACTGCAACCTATGGGCTCCCCTAGGGGAGCCCATAGGTTGCTGTGCAGCAGCACTGCATCCTAATTAAAGGCATAATGAGAGGTGGGACAGAACACAAGGTCTCACTGTATGCAGACGATATGCTAGTATATATGTCTGACCCTGAGATAAGTCTGCCAAAGATGCTAGAGCTATTAAGTTCCTTTGGTAAAATTTCAGGTTATAAGGTTAATGTGCAGAAAAGTGAACTTATGCCTATTGACCTCTCTTGCCAGTTTATAAGCCAACCCCTGCCAATTAAAATTTGCACACACAAATTTAAGTATTTAGGAATTTGGATAACCAATAGGTTTAGGGATTTATATGAAGCCAATTTCCCTCCACTCCTTAAATGCTTGAAAACAGACTTAGACCGTTGGAACCTTCTTCCTCTGTCTCTGGGGGGGAGAATTAATGTTATCAAAATGAATGTCATGCCCCGATTTTTGTTTGTTTTTCAATGCATTCCTATTTTCTTAACAAGGTCATTCTTCATAAATATAGACAAACTCTTTTCTGGTTTTATTTGGAATGGGAAAATCCCACGTATACGTAAAGAAGTGCTGCAACGACATAAATTGCATGGCGGGCTCTCCTTGCCCAATTTTCAGTATTATTACTGGTCTGCTAACATTAAAAATATACTGTTTTGGATTCATTGTCCTAGCCACGAAAACGGCCCTAAATGGCTACAGCTTGAGAGAGCGTCCTGCAAACAAGTTTCCCTACATGCAATAGCCTGTTCTAAAATACCCCTCAAAGAGCCTCTATCAACATTTTGCAGTAATCCCATTGTGAGGCATTCCCTCAAAATATGGACACAGTTTAGACGAGCCTTCTCTTTATGTGAGATGTCCAGGAGTGCACCTTTAGTTGGGAACAATATGTTCACTCCCTCTATAACTGACAATGTGTTTAGGATCTGGACTCAAAAGGGACTGAGTACAGTTAAAGATTTATATGTTGGTGGGACCTTTGCTTCCTTTGAACATTTGAAAACACATTTTGACATTCCCGACTCACATTTTTTTAGATATCTGCAACTCCGTAGTTTTGTCTCCATGCACCTTCCTTCCTTCCCATCGTTACCAACAGATTGTCTTCTAGATAAACTGATTAAGATTCCTCCTTACATTAAGGAGACAATAGGAACAGTGTACTCTCTACTTAATATGGGCAATTTGAAACCTTTAACAGCATTAAAACACAAATGGGAGGAGGAACTTAACACAGATATATCAGACACACAATGGCAGACTACTCTTAAAAATATACACTCATCGTCAATCTGTCTAAGACATACTGTCACTCAATTCAAAGTGGTTCATCGGTTACATTGGTCAAAAGCAAGGCTGGCGAGGATCAGATCGGACATTGACCCAATGTGTGACAGATGTAATACCGAGTCAGCTACACTATCACATATGTTTTGGAGCTGCCCTAAGCTATTTGAGTTTTGGGATTCAGTATTTGCTTTCTTGTCCAGAGCTTTAGAAGTTCATATTGAACCATCTCCAGTTGTTAGTATTTTTGGAGTAACGCCTGAAGAACTTAGTATAGGCAACTGGGGCAAAACAGTTGTAGCATTTGCAACACTACTTGCCAGACGCATTATATTAAGGAAATGGAAAGACAAATCCCCACCTACTTTTCAACACTGGATTAATGATGTCATGTACTATCTGATACTTGAAGAAATTCGGTATCATATACAGGGTAATAACCTTAAATTCTGTCACATCTGGCAACCTGTCCTTACATTAGTTGAAAAGACAGATTCTAATGACATTGTAATGATATAAATCCTGCTGTGAATGTGGTCCTCCTTTTAATTTACTCTTTATTTACTTCGTTATCCCTTTTTTTTTCTCTTTTCCCTATTTGAATGTCTATTTATAGCAGTGGGAAGTATCACTCTGTACGATATAATATGCACCACGTAAACCGCTGTGAACCTGCTGTATGTTGTATGAATGCTTTGTTTTGTGTTGTCTTGCTGGTTTTGTTTTACTTTTAAAGTGGTGGTGCGATAGGGCTGGGTGGGTCGGGGTTTGTTGTTGTATGTTTGTTTGTCTTATGTCAAAATATAATAAAAAGACTTCAGATTAAAAAAAAAAAACAGAATGTCAGAGGAAAAACGAGAACTAGAACCAGGAACAGGAGTCGAGAAACCAGGAAATTCACAAATACGGGAAACAAGACTCAGTAATGCTCACTGCACATGGCGTAATACTTCGCATCATCCTTGCATCAGGGCAATTCCATGTAAATGTCAACCTCACCATGCAAAAATAAAGCAACATGTAATACATCAAAACCACTCCCAGAGATATCACCTAGGCCTGTATTTTACAGATGTGAATAAGTTGAACCAATTTGTCACAAGAATTGTTCCCTTCGCCTTATTATGTCAGTCTTTCTTTCTTATAATGTAAAACCCAAGCTAAAATCAACTTTGATCATGTACAATTCTATATTATTGCCACAAGCCACAGAAATGTATGCTAAAATCCACAAAACAGCAAAACAATAGCCATCCTAAATATTATTTAAGAACTTTGATAGTTTTAGCTGATATTTAGAGAGTTTTTCAAAGGGTTATGGTGGTTAAATTGCTGATTTTCTAAACATATGCCATGTCTATTTCAGACACGTCACATCCATAACGGAATTTCGTCACATCCATAACGCTGACTTTTCCTTCCGAAACTCTGCATGAAATACAAAATATTTTAAACGAAGATTTTTTAATATTCACCTTGGACCCCTCTGTCAAACGGATATCTCCATTTCGACATTAGGTTTACAATTTCACAGAGTTTGATAAAAATGTACAGCCACCCAAGAAAAGTGATACTTTTTCTGTCACATCCATAACGCATCTTTTATTGGCGTTTTCTGGCATGCCCTAGATGTACTATGGGAATTGTTCTTGTTCTATCACTTCTCCAGTATGGTACAGCCTTAAAATATGCAACACCTGTTTAAATACTGGGAGACAATAAAACATGCACTGGGTCATTTGTTGCCATTTTGAGTTCAAGTGTCACGTCCATAACGCTGGAATTGCTCATCAGCGCAGTCCTTAAATAGCCCAACACTTAGTTCATTAATTGAGAACAGGTGCGTCACAGCGTGCAGGACTGACAGTTCCTATCGACTCATCAAAATGTTCAGATTTACACACGATTCCAGTCATAGCTGCAAACAAGCATCATCATGACGTCTAATAACTCACTCAACGACCCACAGAACGAACTGAACAATTCTGATTTAATCATCCTGCGTTCAATTTTGACACATTTCCAAAGGTTTAAAAGACTTTAAAAATTACACAACTTTATTTTTGCTCTTTCTTTTGAACAGTGCCAATAGCCTACGTACGACACGAAAACAAACATGTCAGGACATCTCCCTTTCGAGAAATGCAAGAACAGTCTCAGGGGTCTTAACATCATATACGCTGCGTGGTCAAAAAAAGTCACCATTTGGATTTAAATAAGCAAATACTTAAGAGCCTTTGATTGGATTGAATTACTGCAGTGATTAATGTCTTTCAGCTGCAATGATTCTTTTAACCTTAACTGATGGAGTGAGTACATACTGTACATGTCAACCTTTAGTTCCCCACGCCCTTACAAAATCTGTACTTTTCCCTTACATACACCCATGAGCCCTTATACACGAGAAAAAATTCCAATATATAATCCAAAGCACCGATTGTTTTATTCCACATTATACCGTACACTCCTATTATAATAGGCATATTTATCACACTGCATCAAGTTAAAGGGATCAGATAAGCATGTACTGAATAAAAAGAAATTTTAGATCCCAGAGAAAACAACTGAATTAAAAAGGACTATATGTCCAGTCAAGTAAACAATTATCTACCAAAGAGAATGACTGAATTATAAACTTAATTATTTAATATACATTGTATCAGTAATACCAGAATTATTGATGTAAATTTTGCGAATAAAATGTATTAATATGAAATAGTTCATAAAAATTACACAAAGTTCTATTTGGCAAGTGCTGACATCACCTACAATATTACATTCCACTGAAGAAAATTATTTGAAATATAACAGCAGTCCTCAGTAGGTATGTTAACTAAAATAATAGGTTACATGTAATACAACCCCGATTCCAAAAAAGTTGGGACAAAGTACAAATTGTAAATAAAAACAGAATGCAATAATTTACAAATCTCAAAAACTGATATTGTATTCACAATAGAACATAGACAACATATCAAATGTCAAAAGTGAGACATTTTGAAATTTCATGCCAAATATTGGCTCATTTGAAATTTCATGACAGCAACACATCTCAAAAAAGTTGGGACAGGGGCAATAAGAGGCTGGAAAAGTTAAAGGTACAAAAAAGGAACAGCTGGAGGACCAAATTGCAACTCATTAGGTCAATTGGCAATAGGTCATTAACATGACTGGGTATAAAAAGAGCATCTTGGAGTGGCAGCGGCTCTCAGAAGTAAAGATGGGAAGAGGATCACCAATCCCCCTAATTCTGTGCCGACAAATAGTGGAGCAATATCAGAAAGGAGTTCGACAGTGTAAAATTGCAAAGAGTTTGAACATATCATCATCTACAGTGCATAATATCATCAAAAGATTCAGAGAATCTGGAAGAATCTCTGTGTGTAAGGGTCAAGGCCGGAAAACCATACTGGGTGCCCGTGATCTTCGGGCCCTTAGACGGCACTGCATCACATACAGGCATGCTTCTGTATTGGAAATCACAAAATGGGCTCAGGAATATTTCCAGAGAACATTATCTGTGAACACAATTCACCGTGCCAGCCGCCGTTGCCAGCTAAAACTCTATAGTTCAAAGAAGAAGCCATATCTAAACACGATCCAGAAGCGCAGACGTCTTCTCTGGGCCAAGGCTCATTTAAAATGGACTGTGGCAAAGTGGAAAACTGTTCTGTGGTCAGACGAATCAAAATTTGAAGTTCTTTATGGAAATCAGGGACGCCGTGTCATTCGGACTAAAGAGGAGAAGGATGACCCGAGTTGTTATCGGCGCTCAGTTCAGAAGCCTGCATCTCTGATGGTATGGGGTTGCATTAGTGCGTGTGGCATGGGCAGCTTACACATCTGGAAAGACACCATCAATGCTGAAAGGTATATCCAGGTTCTAGAGCAACATATGCTCCCATCCAGACGATGTCTCTTTCAGGGAAGACCTTGCATTTTCCAACATGACAATGCCAAACCACATACTGCATCAATTACAGCATCATGGCTGCGTAGAAGAAGGGTCCGGGTACTGAACTGGCCAGCCTGCAGTCCAGATCTTTCACCCATAGAAAACATTTGGCGCATCATAAAACGGAAGATACGACAAAAAAGACCGAAGACAGTTGAGCAACTAGAATCCTACATTAGACAAGAATGGGTTAACATTCCTATCCCTAAACTTGAGCAACTTGTCTCCTCAGTCCCCAGACGTTTACAGACTGTTGTAAAGAGAAAAGGGGATGTCTCACAGTGGGAAACATGGCCTTGTCCCAACTTTTTTGAGATGTGTTGTTGTCATGAAATTTAAAATCACCTAATTTTTCTCTTTAAATGATACATTTTCTCAGTTTAAACATTTGATATGTCATCTATGTTCTATTCTGAATAAAATATGGAATTTTGAAACTTCCACATCATTGCATTCCATTTTTATTTACAATTTGTACTTTGTCCCAACATTTTTGGAATCGGGGTTGTATGTTATTTCCCAGCTGGGAGGTCCGTATGGTGAAATACCGTAACCGAGGTCTTGAAAGTACTGAGCGAGGCCCTCTGGGTCGAGGTCAGTATTTAAGGCCGAGGTCATGGTATTTCACCATACGGACTGACCTTAAGCTGGTAAATAATATACTTATTTTTTTCTTTACCAAATTCTAACAGAAAACGAGAGCGCCCGAAAGGGAAAACTGAGCCGAGCCGCCATTTTGAATATTCATTCACGGCTGTAATGCAAATGGCTTCCTCCTCGGTATACAAGTGCACTTCCATGGCAGGAAAAAAACTGCATTTTGCCGCCTATGTAGTCCCCTATTTATACAAATAGGAGTCATTCAGGATTCAGCCATGATTTTGCTTGGCGTTAGCAACAGTTAGAGGTTTTTAGCTTTCTCCTGAAATGTTTTCTTTTATTTCTTCTTCCTCAGGGTAGTAAAACTCGCTTTCGCTGTGAACACTGTCGTTATCGCTATCCATGCTGTAAAATTAATGCTATTCTCCTGAGAAATGCTGGCAAAAAATTATAAGATTTTTGATAAAAATCTTATAAATAAATCTTATAAAAAAGATAAATGTTGACAAAAATTGCTACTATGTTTGTTGTTGTTGTGAACAAGTGAGTCGCCAGAGGTCCGTAACCGGGGTCCGTATCGTAGGATACGGACCCGCTCGCCAGCCAATCAGAGCGCAGGATTTGATGGAAACCGGACCGCGAAAAAAATAAATGACATTTTTTTATGAATTTGCACTTTCTACTTTATTTTTCTTCTTTTTATTATTATTCTCCTTACATTTTTTAGGACGCTATTTTTTAATCAATCATTACCAAATTTCACATGACTGATTTAGGTTGCTATGACTTTTGGTGCTGATCTGGTTCACTGATCCGGAATGATCTATGAAAAACAGGCTTTTTTTTCTCAGTAAGTGTCATTCTGGATCTCTTACCGTTCCGGATCTACAGGATACAGTGACCAGATGTCCCGGTTTGTAAGAGCTAGTGCAAATCACTGTGACTTTAGTCATAGTATCTATCTACCCTGTGTCCGAAATTGCTCACTTGTTCACTACTCCCTACTCACTATATAGGGAATTACTATATAGAGGACTATACAGTGAGCTCATTGGTAAAAAAAACGCTTTCGGACACTAGTCCGTCGCGCTGGTATTTACGTCATTACTGTTGCACGATTAAAACGTGCCAGATCAGTTGGCTGGTGGGTTTCAAAATAATAAACCCACGCATGTGTTTTTGTGATAAATCCATATTATACTGAGCGCATTTCCCACATTAATCAATACAAAGTCCCTGCAGCTTTCAGTTCTTTTAAATCAAGGCTGAATCCTTTCTTTCTTCTTCGCTGCTGCCTTTTATTAAATCACATTTGAGACTTTTAATTTGATTTCTTTCAGCGCGACTGCAATGCATGATGGGATATATTGCTTTGGTTAGTGACCATCGTTGTACACTACTTTTCGTGATGCATTGTGGGATACTTTGGGAGCACTACAAAATGCGTCCTCACTATATATATATATAGTGCCCTGTATAGTGAGTAGGGAGCGATTTCGGACACAGGGTTCGTTATTATTAATAATACGGGGTGTTTCCAAAAATTTGATATCATTTCACAATCTAATAACTTTGCCAATTCTCGTTCAATTGACCTCGAATTTTAACAGCGTGTGTGGAAACAGGTCAAAAGTTTATGTTTAATGTTTTTTGGTTTTATCTTTTTAGGTATAGAAATGCCGTTCACTGGAAAAGAAAAGGCATGTTGTGTGTTAGAGTACGCTCGAACACAGTCGAAAATTCGTGAAATCATTCATGGAATCCACATACCTTTGAATTTCTCGTTCAAATTTTGAGGAATAAATCTTATAATCGCTCAACATTAAGCCTGTTCAATTTCACTTGCCTAGACTATCTACTTTCTGGGATATTTACATCTCAAATAATATCAAATTTTTTGAAACACCCTATATTATTATCATGATAAATTATGACGCAATACACTTTGAGAGGTCAATATTGAGACCCAATATTGATTTTATAATCCTTATCGCTTTATTTTAACTAAATTCTGATTACAGTTAGCTGATTTGACATTATGATGCACTATTTGTCAGCTTTAAGTGTTTTCAGGTTTGTGTCCTACTTTTTTTAAGAGCTTATTTATCCTTACAGGCTTTAAATTATCACTGAACTTAGTCGTGAACGATTTTTTTAATGCAACGCTGCTGTTTTTCTGGTACTTTATGACCAAACCGACGTGTGTTGTAACCTTCACGGAAGTCTTTCGTGCTTTCCCGGTAAACCTTGGAATGTTTTCGACTGCACTTTGGATTTAAATAAAAAGGTGTCACAAATAAGTACATGCAACGAAAGGATTTAACGGTCAAAGCAGGAACCTGAATCTGATTATCAATCCTCGGTTAAAAAGGAGCTGACTATAAACATGTTTTTTATTTTTATACATACACAGAAGTTAAGAAACAAAAAGTAAGAACAGAACATACGGTACTATTATCACTTTAGAGCATACAAAAATAGGGGGGGAAATCACACGGTTGCTGTGTTTACAGTGTACACAAGGTCACGCTCCTGGATGCTGGGGGTTTAGATTACTGGTGGGGAGAGTAAACGTGTTGTTCCTTGAAAGTCTCGGCTCCTGGAGCTTAGCTGCAGGGTTGGTGGTGTGGCGGAGAAAGCCCTGTGCATCACACACACTTTTAAGGAGCTTACACAAGACTGGATCGTATGATGCCAGCTAACACCTCTATTTATAGACAATCCGATTTTAACTGAAGACGAAAGAGGAGCCTGGGGTAAACGTAAGGAAGTGCTCAACAGGGGTGAGGGGGTTGTTTACCCAAACCTATAGCGGGGTAGAACCGGGAGAAAGATGGACATGTGCTGAGGGTCGTATCCTGATCACAAAGTCTTACCCAAGGAACACTGTGTTCATTTACAGGTCTTATTCATAGATAAAGAGACGAATAGATCTTGAGGAAATGACTGCATTCTAAGATTCCTGTTCTTGGCTGTAGGACTGGAACCCAATGTTGCATGCTGAGATGCTTTTCTGCTCACCACGGTTGTAAAGAGTGATTATATGAATTACTACATCCTTCCTGGCAAAAAAAAACCCTGAACCAATCTGTCCATTTTCCGATCTCTGACCCTCTCTTATCAACAAGGCGTTTGTTTACTTTCCACCCACAGAACTGTCACTCACTCACTCACTCACTCACTCACTCAACTCGATGTTTTTTGTTTTTCGCACCATTCCGTCTGCAGACTGTTTATTGTGTGTGAAAACCCCAGGAGCTCAGCCGTTTCACCTGAGTATTTCATCTGGCTCAAACCAACACCCATGCCACAGTGAAAGAAAGCCACACGAAAATCGAGATCACAGTTTTTCCCGTTCTGATGCTTGAACATCGTGAACAATGTTCAGCTGAAGCTCTTGATTTGGAGCCGCGTGATTTTAAGTATGAGATGTCACACGTTTTATCCATGTATAGCAGACCTGGGCATTTTCCGGCCCGCGGGCCGCATCCGGCCCTTTGATTCATTCTGACCGGCCCGCGTAAGGTTAATTAGAAATTACAAAATAAACGTATTTTCTAATTTTACCTCATGCATGGACTGAATGTGCATTGCTTTTATTTTGAAGTTGTGTTCAACAAAAACGCAATGCGCGCGACATGAACATGACATGAAATCCCACGAAACCTAATCCCGCGATAACTACTTCCGTAATTTGTCCAGACCAACCACAAACTTGTACGTCATCCTTCAAACGGTCCAGCCAATCACATCGTGTGACGTCACCAGCAGGCGCCGGAGCCGATCTCCGGCGAAAAGCACCAAATGAGGTGATTAAACTACAAACGTGGGCGTCATTATTATAATATGATGTATCTTGCTTGATATTTGGAGTAGAAAGACAATATTGTGATGTCTTTATTGTGTTTTGGGGTGAATGTGACTGAAAAAAATGGTACAAACGTTCACATTTTGTTAACCATTGTTTTGGGAAATTTGATTGAATAAATGACATTTTTTGTAAGGCAACCTCGTTTTTTCCCCCCATACTCTTACCAGTCTTAGCAGCTTGTAAAAACAATGTTATTTACTGCTTTATATAAAGAAATACAATTAATATTATGCAGAATTTAGTTCAGCCTTTTGGTCTGGCCCGCCACAAAATTTTCTGTTTCTCATGTGGCCCCATGGAAAAAATAATTGCCCACCCCTGGTGTATAGTTACAATGCTTAATGTTGTGGAACGACTACGAAACAAGTTAGTTCGTGTTTGACTAAGGCTACGTCCACGCTACCACATGTTAGCTTTGGTTTTAAAACTAAAATGATCTCATATCACATGACCATTCATGGCATGCGTGTGCTGGTATAAACAGCTGATGCTGTATGTTTTCTTCCAGAAAAGGGTCATGTGACAGGAGCATGATGAATCACCAAGTGAACGCCTGTCTACACTAAAACCTTCCCTGGAGTTTTCAAACTAAAACAGGGCAGAATTCTTTCCCAAAGTCTCCTTTTTGGGGCCTCAAAATCCCCGGAGTAGTCTGGATGCCAGGCGTAGAAAAAGTGATGCGTTTTAAAACTAAAGCATATTAACATGGACGTAGCTTAAGACAAAAAAAAAATCCAGTTTGTCATGTTACTGAGAAACAGCAACTCAGAAGGTGTAAATGTACAGCTTAACTGCTGGCTGGGACAAAGCGCTGACACTGGAGACTCCTTCCATCAGGCTTGTAGTACTCGAGTCCGTCTTGTACCCTAATTTTAAAGCAGATACGCAGAACCATGGCGTCACTTTTTATTTATAAATGCCTTGAGACATCAAGAATGGCACAGGAGTCGTTTTATGTGTTAATAATAAATCTAATATCGTAATTTTTACGATTAAAGTGATTTATATAGGTCGCGGTCTGAGTGAATGACCTTGACATCCATAACGTCACAGCAGGAAGTCTATCGGTCTCATCGTCATTTCCGCTATACTAAAACACAGAGCTGGCTGCAACTCCGATCCTCCATTTTGAGCTAATTTATTTCTCGTCATGCCACGTAGATGTGTTGCTGGCAGGTGCAGTAACACGACAGAAGGTGGATTTACGTTGCATTCATGGCCCAAAAATGTTCAAACTGCAAAGATTTGGATGCGTTTTGCGAGAAATTCACAGATTGGGCGCCTACAAAGTGGTCTCTCCTCTGCTCTGCACATTTTACTGAAGACTTGTACGAGACCTCTGATCTGTTGAGGAGCGTTGGCTATCAGCCCAGATTGAAAGAGGGTGCAGTATCAACAATTCAAGAAAAAGAAAGCTACAAGAAAAGGAAAGTAAGTTCAGCTGCACCAGTTCTCCCGCAGTGTGAGCCGAGCAGTAATGGCGGAGTACTCAGTATGGAGAAAATGGAGAATGAGTGAACCAGTCGTCAGATTTCTCCGCTGGATATGCTCGCCTCGGCAGCAATATCTCGCTCTTATGTGGAAGACGCGAATGAACAAAGAACTGAAAGTCAGATTGTTTCAAAACAGTCGGCCACAGGCTTGGCCTTCAAGAAGCGAGAACACAGATGGGTAAGATGCGACTCTCATTTGGTAACATCACAACAACAACACTTGTTGTTTACCTGCATTGAGATTAATCCATGTAACTTGTATAAGCAGTATAAGATGATTTAATTTGCTTCAGAATGAGATTGTCTCAGTTCATCTGATTATTTAATGAGCCTTTTACGTTTTATCAGTGAAAATGCATGCATGTACATGTATGTTGTATAAGTTATAACACCCATCCTGTTTTAATGAGAGTCGCATGAGACTGTCAGTTCAATTCCATCCAGTTCTCTAGACGGCTTTGTTCTCTGGCTTTATTTCGTAAGGTCGGGGCCTCCGTGGCCAACGTGTTACTATCAGATTCACTTTCCGATGGTTCGAACTGATATGGTTCTACGTGTATAGCAGTAGCATGTACACACACTCCGATTTCAGGACTATCACAGTCAGATGTATTACTATCTGAGGAATCCGAAGAATCTCCAATAAATCAGAACGAAGAGGCCATTGCAACCGCTCTCGTCTGCCGAGTCTGGCTTTGGTCTATCGCTGTCAAAGGCCTCGGCCTTAAAACCGGTTATCGCTGTGACGTCACACACCCAGGGCTGGCTGGCTCAGCGAGGCAGCTTGAATGCCAACTTTACAGTCGATTTTAACTCTCAAAAATATATTTTTTTTTATTCCCAATTATGCATCATACAAGAGTCAAAGATGGAGATACTATCCACTCAGAAATGTATTTAAAAATAAAGGTTCTGCGTATCTCCTTTAAGGACTCGTGACTCGACTTGGACTTGAGCACTGATAACTCAGACTCGTGCCTTAACTGCATTCGGACTTGTAAATTGGAGACGAGGAGTCTGATTTTTTTTCTTTAAATTTGTAACATGCCATAATATGACCAAGATGGTGGCGCGTGAACAATGCGAGACTCAGTGTCTCTCCAGATTTTGCGAATTAGCGGTGTTTTATCTGCTGCTCATTCAGTACGGCACTGCTTTAACATCTTACAGCAGACAGGAGCTCTTGGACATTGGATCACGAAACTCTGACAGTTTTATCGTCAATCTTCGACTCATCCCAGAGATCTCCAGAACACCGGAGGCTGCTCACTCTTTCCAGGCGGGTGGAAGTGCTCGCAGATGGCGTCGGGACCGTAAACAAAGGTGGGGTAAGTGAGGGGGGCTACAAGCTAAGCTAAGGCTAACACCGCATCAGCTCCCTTTACCTAGCATTTTCCTTGCTAATGTCTGGTCTCTGGTGAACAAAATAGATGAACTACGACTCTGCATCACCAACAATAAACGGATTATGGACTCCAACGTCATGATCTTTACAGAGACATGGCTAAACAGCAGTTTTCCGGACAGTGCTATTGAGTTAGCAGGACGCCACACTCGCCGTGCAGATAGGACTGTAGATGGCTCCGGTAAAACCAGAGGTGGAGGTTTGTGCATTTATATAAATAGAGCTTGGTGTACAAACTCTGTTATCGCCGAGAGACACTGCTCACCTAATGTGGAGTTTCTCATGGTCAAATATAGACCTTTTTATCTTCCAAGAGAACTCACATCAGTTACTGCTGTTTAAACACCACCAGACGCTAATGCTAAGCTTGCAATGGGAGAATTGCATGCAGCCATTAGCAAACAGCAGGAAATTCATCCAGAGGCTGCCTTTATTTTTGCGGGTGACTTTAATCACTCCAATTTGAAGACAGTACTTCCCAGGCTGCATCAACATGTTACCTGCCACACACGAGGAAATAAGACACTGGATCATGTTTACTCCAACATAGCTGGAGCTTACAAAGTTACACCCCTCCCCCACATAGGACAGTCAGACCACCTTTCTCTGTTTCTCACCCCTAAGTACTCACCACTCATCCAATGTGTGAAACCCATAGTGAAGACAATGAAAGTGTGGCCAGAGGGGACAGACTCTGTGCAGCAGGACCAGTTCAAACATACAGACTGGAATATGTTTGCTATTCAAACAACCTGCCACTCCCACACAGACATCGAGACCTACGCTTCCTCTGTAATGGACTACATCTCCACCACCCTAGACAGCGTCACCACCCAGAAATTGATCACGTTGTACCCAAATCAGAAACCCTGGATGAACAGAGATGCCCGTCTACTGCTGAAAGCCCGCAACACTGCCTTCAGATCAGGAGATGTACAAGCCTACAGTACAGCCAGAGCTGACCTGAAGCGTGGCATCAAGAAGGCCAAGCACTGCTACAAACAGAAGGTTGAGGAGCACTTCTCCAACTCCAACCCCCGACGTATGTGGCAAGGCATTCAGGTCATCAGTGACTGCGAGTCCAACAACCCTTAACTCCCATCCTCTGATATCTCCTTTCTCAACGAGCTCAACAATTTCTGTGCTCGGTTTGAGAAGGACAAGCAGGAGCCTGCATCCAGGGCAAGGCTGACTATAGACCACCAACCCCTAACACTCTCCCCCACTGATGTCAAAGCAGCGCTGCGCAGGATCAATCCACACAAAGCTGCAGGCCCTGATGGCATCCCCGGATGTGCGCTCAGAGCATGTGCTGGGGAGCTGGCGGGGGTCCTGACGGACTTATTCAACATGTTTTGACCCATGCTGTTGTTCCGACCTGCTTCAAGACCACCTCCATCACGCCAGTACCAAAACACTCCACTCCAACATGTCTCAACGACTACCTCCCAGTAGCACTCACCCCATCATTACAAAGTGTTTAGAGCAGCTGGTCCTAGCACATCTCAAATCCTGTCTTTCCCCCCACTTTGGACCCCCACCAATTTGCCTACCGCAAGAACAGGAGCACAGAAGATGCAGTCTCCATAGCACTGCACTCTGTCCTCTCACACCTGGACAATGGCAACACATACGCCAGAATGCTGTTCATAGACTTCAGTTCAGCATTTAACACTGTCATCCCCTCTAAGCTCATCACCAAACTCGCAGATCTGGGCATCAGTGCTCCCATCTGCAACTGGTTGTTGGATTTTCTAACCAACAGGCTCCAACATGTTTGTTTAGACCATCACTGCTCCTCCACCCTCATCCTAAACACCAGCATACCACAAGGCTGTGTGATGAGCCCGTTCCTCTACTCCCTTTTTACTCATGACTGCAGACCTGTACATTACACTAACACCATCATCAAGTTTGCAGATGACACCACAGTGATAGGCCTCATCAAGGACAATGATGAGTCAGCCTACAGGGAGGAGGTGGACTGCCTGGCTGTGTGGTGCAACAAGAACAACCTGCTGCTCAACACCAATAAGACCAAGGAGCTGAATGCTAAGTGCTGACATACACACACACACCCATCCATATCAACAATGCAGCAGTGGAGCGTGTGACCAGCTTCAAATTCCTGGGGCTCCACATCTCAC
Organism: Neoarius graeffei; assembly: GCF_027579695.1. Lineage (NCBI taxonomy): Eukaryota > Metazoa > Chordata > Actinopteri > Siluriformes > Ariidae > Neoarius > Neoarius graeffei. The sequence goes on from NC_083571.1 coordinate 6,550,349, forward strand.
AGGACCTCAGCTGGACAACCAACTGCTCCAACCTAGTCAAGAAGGCTCACCAGCATCTCTTTTTCTTGAGGACTCTGAAGAAAAACCACCTCTCTTCAGAGATCCGGGTGAACTTCTACCGCTGTACCATCGAGAGCATTCTAACCAACTGTATTACAGTCTGGTATGGGAACTGCTCTGTTTCAGACCAGAAGGCACTGCAGAAGGTGGTGAAAATTGCCCAGCGTGTCATGGGAGTCTCACTTCCTGTTATTGAGGGCGTCTACAGGAAGCGATGTCTCAGGAGAGCCATAAACATCAACAAAGACTCCTGCCATCCAGTGCACAAACTGTTCACTCTCCTGCCCTCTGGAAGGCGCTATAGGAGCCTTCGGTCCAAAACCACCAGGTTCAGGAACAATTTTTTTCCTTCAGCTGTCTCACTGCTGAACTCCGCCCACCCACGGTTCCCCCCCTCCACACACACACTCATCAACCCTCCCCCCCGACCAAACTGAATTGACTTGAACTGCACTATCACTATTTGCACTACTGTTTATTCATACCGTGTTTTGTATATACTGCAAATATCTATATCATATCATACCATTGCACTATAGTACATTCATATCACACATTTGTACATACTGTAGATATCTATATCATATTATACCATGGGCGGCACGGTGGTGTAGTGGTTAGCGCTGTCGCCTCACAGCAAGAAGGTCCTGGGTTCGAGCCCCGTGGCCGGCGAGGGCCTTTCTGTGTGGAGTTTGCATGTTCTCCCCGTGTCCGCGTGGGTTTCCTCCGGGTGCTCCGGTTTCCCCCACAGTCCAAAGACATGCAGGTTAGGTTAACTGGTGACTCTAAATTGAGCGTAGGTGTGAATGTGAGTGTGAATGGTTGTCTGTGTCTATGTGTCAGCCCTGTGATGACCTGGCGACTTGTCCAGGGTGTACCCCGCCTTTCGCCCGTAGTCAGCTGGGATAGGCTCCAGCTTGCCTGCGACCCTGTAGAAGGATAAAGCGGCTAGAGATAATGAGATGAGATATTATACCATTCCATACCCTGTAATTTCTGTACATTTATATTTGTATATTACACTTATGTTATTTACTGCTATGCACTTCTGGTTAGATGCAATCTGCATTTCGTTGCCTTTTACCTGTGACATGTGCAATGACAATAAAGTTTAATCTAATCTAATCTAATCTAATCTAATCTAATCTAATAATTTGGCATATTTATATCTACATTACTTTTTGTACTAATTTCGTGCAAGAGTGTCACACCTGCGCGCCTTGGCAGATGCATCAGATCGACTCTCAGGTGCACTCCGGACAGCGCACATGCCAGGCGGACTCTCGCGTGTGCTGTAAACGACTCGCGCCTGCACAGGATTAAGGCGCAATCAGCGTGCCGATATAAAAACTGTGAAAACACACTTACTTTGCGAAGTATTGAGTTGCATTGCTGATACATTACCAAGCCTTATTTCCTTGTTCAGTTTCCTGATCCCTGATTTCCTGTTTCTCGTCTTTGATTCTGCCGAGTCTACGATAGCCTGTTTGTGCCTCGCTCGACCTGTCACCTGTTTCACCGTTTTACGATTTTGCCTGCCATTCTGGATTGTCTACCATCTTCACTTGTATTAATAAACACACCTTCTGCACTTCCATCCGTCTCCCAACCATCTCTGACAGAATACTTCACACTCCCTGATAAAGAGAAGCGCATTCACCTGTTCAGGAACAAACTAATGTTAATGGTGCTGAAACAGACACCGTCACATGGTGCAGTTGGAGTCTTGGACTTGAACACTGAGGACTCGAGACTAGACTTGGACTCGAGGTTTAGTGACTCGACTACAACACTGCCTTCCATCAATAAACTTTAGATCAATGAAAGAAACAGAAAAACAGAAAACTTCACAAGATTTTTCATCGGTCCATGTGGCACGTCGTCCGTACACGAGCTGTTTCTATAGAAATGATAATTTACCGGGCGGCACGGTGGTGTAGTGGTTAGCGCTGTCGCCTCACAGCAAGAAGGTCTGGGTTCGAGCCCCGGGGCCGGCGAGGGCCTTTCTGTGTGGAGTTTGCATGTTCTCCCCGTGTCTGCATGGGTTTCCTCCGGGTGCTCCGGTTTCCCCCACAGTCCAAAGACATGCAGGTTAGGTTAACTGGTGGCTCTAAATTGACCGTAGGTGTGAATGTGAGTGTGAATGGTTGTCTGTGTCTATGTGTCAGCCCTGTGATGACCTGGCGACTTGTCCAGGGTGTACCCCGCCTTTCGCCCGTAGTCAGCTGGGATAGGCTCCAGCTTGCCTGCGACCCTGTAGAACAGGATAAAGCGGCTACAGATAATGAGATGAGATGAGGCATGCATTAATATAAAATAAACCTGCGAGTTGGTCCTGCTCTTATGGAAAACTAATCAACACCTTCTGACCAACTGTGACTAACAAATTGAACAAAACAGAACATTTAAGCACTGATGTGAAGTTTTCTGGAAGGAGATGTTTCTTTAACGTTTATGGATACCGTGGGTTTTTTTTTTGTTAACTTCAAGATTGAAAAAAAAGAGAGGTTGGTGAGGGAACACGTGGACGTTATAGAAAATTAAATGCAACTAGGAATGGACATCAGGTCCGTGTTTTATATATATATAAAGTGAGTTGGCGTAGCCGTGGTGTAAGAGAAAGAAAAGCAGTACTGTAATTCATGTTGTGTGTGGCATTATAGGAAAATAATCAACGTTCGGGTGGTGATAGTAATTCCATCTTGGAATTTTTTAATCCTGGCTCAGGAAATGAGTCTGTAGCTGATGGTGAAGGCAGTCTATTAGGTCATGTTTTCACAGGGCTGGCCTGATTTTTCCAAAATCCAAACGCCAAGCCTGAGATGATGGATGGCGCTGCTTTAAGATTTACTCCAGCCTTTGGGTTTCAGGGAAATACCGTGACGAATGAAAGTTGATACAATGACTTACAGCGGTACAGCAAATTGGCAGCTGGTTCTCGGTTTCGCAGTCTTACAGTACTTTTCCCCCCTCTGAGGTTGAAGCCAGAGGTTTTCAATGCCGTCTTCTAGGTTCCCCAGTGAGTCCATAATGTTCTCATGATCCGGTTCGGAACACACCTGAGCAGTGTAATAAAGCCTGGACGATGGGGATTACCTGGCACAAGTGGGTTAGTAAGTAACCGGACCCGAGAAAGAAAAACGTACACTGGCCAGGATTCCTCAGAGACGAGATTGATTACGTTTGGCTTAAAAACGCCAAAGCGAGAAATAAGGCCAATACGCAATTTGTCATGTGTTTGTTGCACTTGTCTGATCTATTCCAAGAGAAGTTGAGAACTCAGACCACAGCGTTTCCCAATCCGACAGCCATTATTAAAGATTTAGAGTTGGGAAAACGCTAAAATAGCCTTATGAAGAAACTAAGCCAGGACTGAGAACTAAAAAAAAAACCTCTATACATCCTGCTGAAAAACGAAGCACCGTTCAACCCCCAGGTGGAATCTTGGGTTTAGTCCATTATCTGAAGATTAGCACCAAAGTTAAACACAACACCACCACCAGCGGCAAAAACCCGGGCTCTTATTCTCCGATATATCCCTGTACGAACAATACACAAGAATGAGGAAAACTACAAACTTTATTTTTATACCTTGACTCCAACTCTGTGAAAACAATCCAAGAAACGACACGGTTTTATTCTTAACATCGAAGTTTATGGAATTTTAAATCTCTCAGTACTAAACCATATTGTGATTGGTTCTACAATGTAATGTTCAGTGACGCAATGATTCATGATCCCTGGAATTCTGTACGTCTTCGCAAACACGGCACAGAGCTGCGGATACTGTATCGAATATTTATCATCAGTTGTGTGAAAATCTAATTGCTGACTATCACACCACCAAAAACAAACACACTTCATAAGAACTTTTAACACGCAACCTGTCTGTATCTGGGTGACATTCCTGACATGATGAGTTCACACAATTAATCACTCTTTCTTGAAATTCTGCATAGACGTGGTGTTTAGGAGTTGAGTCATTTTTCTTTGTGTATCAACACAATTATAGAGCAAAGATAGGCGTGTGTGTGTGTGTGTGTGTGTGTTGGCTTTGGAGTGGGAATAAATGTTTCTAATCATAAAACGTGAATATTTATAAATAATAATTACACAAAATTATACTCGATACAATTTGGACAGGGGCGGTACGGTGGTGTAGTGGTTAGCGCTGTCGCCTCACAGCAAGAAGGTCCGGGTTCGAGCCCCGTGGCCGGCGAGGGCCTTTCTGTCCGCGTGGGTTTCCTCCGGGTGCTCCGGTTTCCCCCACAGTCCAAAGACATGCAGGTTAGGTTAACTGGTGACTCTAAATTGAGCGTAGGTGTGAATGTGAGTGTGAATGGTTGTCTGTGTCTATGTGTCAGCCCTGTGATGACCTGGCGACTTGTCCAGGGTGAACCCCGCCTTTCGCCCGTAGTCAGCTGGGATAGGCTCCAGCTTGCCTGCGACCCTGTAGAACAGGATAAAGCGGCTAGAGATAATGAGATGAGATGAGACAATTTGGACATTTTCAAAATCTGCACATATTTAGGTTAAATACATGACCTGAGATAATTAGTATAATTTTATGCACTGATTCACGCCAAAACAATCACTGTTTCTTGGAATTGTGTTCGTTCCTGATATTTTACTTATCGGTTTATCTGTTTTCTTATAGCGGGATCAGACGATGTGATATTTTTGTCTTTCATGAGGGTCATGAAAGACAAAAGTCATGTACTAGATTAGTCAATTAGTCAGTCATAGTGCTAGAAATTCTTGCTATTTCTTAGTCAGGAGACTGACAACACGATAAGTTTGATCCTGACCAATCGTCATTCATATACTCGCCAACTCCACTGATTTTATTTCTAAAAAATGCCGCATTACAAAATAATCAGTGAACACTGTTGAATTTGTTCTTCTGATCTCGTTTCAGCTGTTTTCAGCACACGGGATACGAGTATACAGCGTCAAATAGTCATATTAAAGCTAGACGGCCTTTCAATTTCATAAAATCGGTGAAATATATGGCCCTTTTCCACTACCCTTTTTCAGCTCGCTTCAGCTCACTTCAGCCCAACACGGCTCGCGTTTCAACTACCTCAGAACAGCACGACTCAGCTCGCTTCAGCCCTGCTTAGCACCCAAAACTTGCACCGTTTTGGAGTAGGGCTGAAGCAAGCCAAACCGAGCCGAGTGGGGCTAGGGGCGTGAGGAGACACTCCCCTGTGCACTGATTGGTGAGGAGGAGTGTCCTCACATGCCCACACACGCCCCGCGAGCACGCTGGGATCTGTAAACACCGTAAACCTGGAAGAAGGAGAATTATGAATTACAAGAATTTCTGAAGCCTTATGCGCCTCGCCTCATCTATACGCTCTTGCCAGTATCTGTTGGCGTTGTCGGTGACAACAAGCCACAGCACCAAGACTAGCAACACTAACGACTCCATGTCCTCCATGTTTATTGTTTACTATCCGGGTCGTGAGACTACCACTTAAAAGGTCACTGATGTCACTGTTTGTGCTGCTTAACGACATCACGTGACGTCCACCCACTTTTGCTAACTCCACCCAATGTGTCCACCCACTTCCAGCCAGCACGGTTCAGCGCGGTTGTAGTCGAAATGCAACTCCAACAGCCCCGCTCAGCTCGACTCAGCCCAACTCAGCACGGCACGGCTCAGCCCGACTCAGCCGCGTTTATAGTGGAAAAGCAGCATTAGTTTGCCGTGAAATTTAGCCAGTGTGATATACGTTTATTCCTGTAATATCTCACAAAATATCAGGCCATTCTGTTCTGTGGCTGGGAAGTTACTTAATTTGAGGGGATTAAAGCAAATAATGTGCATGAAATCACGCAGTCAAGCAGACAGAGGAAGTCCATGTGTGTGTGCATGCGCAGGTTGACCGTGCACTGACAGTTCCATCATTCTGTCGCTAAACAAACAGCTGATCACACCGTGGTGCTCGCTGACTGCCGATATTTATTAGTTTGGTCCTGCGTTTCCTTTCCTTCATATAAAATATAACGTCTTTTCTTCTCGCTTTCTTTCCGTTACTGTAGTCGGTCTTTCACGTTTCATCCGCATCCTCCATTTTGCTCTCCTGTTTCAAATTTCTATCCCACAATGCCTTGCACGAACGAGGAAAGCCCACCACGTGATGTCATGCATGACGTAGTATCTTGTATTGGTCATGGTGAAGCAGGAAAAAATAGCAGAGAATTTAGGGCCATGTGGAGATAAATTCATTAATTGTTCTTTTTTTTTTTTTAAATGAATAAAATTGGAAGTCTGTGATTCAAATTCAGCTTTCGGTCCACTAAACAAAAATAACTGGGTGTCGGGGAATTATTTTTATGACCTAGACTTGAAAAATCTGAAAGGCCGTCTAGCTTTAAGTAAAGCCAAGAGCCAGTGGAATGGTGCGATAATGATGTTGAATCTAAATTGTGTCACGCACGTCATTCCATTGGTTCTTGCTATGGTTCTAGCCAATCAGCAATGAGGGGACATGTTACAACAAATCGCGCCAGTATTTATTTGTCAAAACCAAACGCAATCTGGTGATCACGAACAAAGAAAAAAAGATTTGCTGAGACAGCAAGTTCAAGGCGACTTGGTCGTCGGATCACCCAACATCAAAGCGTCGAAGCAAGCGAGGTGAGAAGTAGCATTTTGTGAAGTACGTCGGTCCGATTTCTCAATGAATTTTCTTCAAATTTTTTCGAAAATTTGCATGTCACGCAATCTGAACTTCCGCTTTTCATTCTCAGGGGGATGGCAAGTATGTGTTCACGTCCTTGTGCGTCGTCAGGTCAGTAAATTCTGCCTACAGAAGGAATATGTTGAAGGAGTTCTCAAACTAGGCTAGAAAGTTTAACCCTCATCCTACCATGCTATTTTACACCTTAATCTTACCATGTGGGGTCCGTTTGGACCCCAATACTTTTCTTTAAAATTAAAGCTTATAAAGACAAAATCACCAGATAAGTTTTGTTCAGAACATCTTGTATTAATAACAGCAATACACTAAAGGGCCCAAGGCATAAAGAACACACTTAACCTTCATCCTACCAGCCAATTTTACATACACAAACTACCAGGCGGGGTCCGTATGGACCCCAGGAGGGAATACCTTGAAATCAATGCAGTAAGAACCAATTCAATGCAGCAAACAGACATAACTTTATTGAAGAACAAAATCCACTATGGCTGAATATCAATGATGTATTATAAATGCAATAACATTGCAATAATATTGCAATAACTAGCATACATGTAGCAAATTATAGCGCCACAAAAAAAATTGGCATTATATACATGATTTTTGCAGCTCATGCAGCTGTAAAACATTCTGGATTACAACTTAGGTCTTTTCTTACAGAATTTAAAACAAAAAAGTAATTGTAAAATAATTTAGGGCTTTTGTTTTGCAGCCTGTGCTTATTGCAGCAGTGGGGTCCACACGGACCCCAAGAAGGAATGCCTTGGTAGTTTCATTATGGAACATAAAAGAAATAAAAGAAGTTAACTTTCAGTGTGCTATTCAATTATAAAATGAAAGACAGATAAACTTTACTCTGGGGTCCGGTTGGACCCCAGTAACAAATTAATTATACCTTCACAATGCAAAAAGCTGATCTTCCGGTGCTTTAGTGTTTTAATTAAGACATAAATTCCGACAAATTCATAAAACGGTGAGGCAGTATGTCACATATTTTTAAAATGGCAAACAAACATATAGGTGCGGGGTCCAGATGGACCCCACTTGGTAGGATGAAGGTTAAAAATCCTGAAATGCTGACGCGTGTCATGGAGCGTCCCAGACACCGCATCGCCGCATGTTCTTCAATTGTGTCACACGACAAGGCCCGTTCGGCGTTTCTGGTGTCCATGTTCGGACCTGACGCTGGAAATTCGTCGGCCACGACAACATCGTGTCACAATCGTATCGTCTGACCCCTGAGCTGCGAATAGACAATATTCACACATGACTTTTATTGATAACTAATTCCCAGAAACAGCATTTTTGACAGAGTGACTGTGATACCAGCTACACCTACAGCCATGGGCGTAAAAATGCGTATGGACGGTATGGACGCATCCATACCAATATTCAGCTGAGTTTAAAATGTCCATACCATTTTTGAATGGAGAAGCCGCGATGCGGGAAACGCTGAATAAAAACACCTCCAGCTTCCAGCTGATTTTCAGTTGTGAACAGACCTCTCAAAGACGGCTGACTATTGGTGGGGACAGCAGGTAAAAAAGCTTTATGAAGCTTTGATTGGCCCACCTCCCGTTGCCTTGACATTGCTATGTTTTTTTGTTGTCATTGGCTGTAAGCAGTAGCAAGCGGTAAAATCAGCATCCAGCTCGCTGCTACAGCAAAACAGCACACAGGCAGTGATGTCGGGCAATAAAAGAAAACGTAAGGACATAAGACATTATTTTACCCAGTCAACAGTAAGCTATTCAAAACAAAATAGCCTTGTTAGAGAACCTCTTCAGACAGTGACGGTTTCTTCTGCCAAGCGCTCGACTCCAATTGTTTAGCTTCTGCCTCAGAAGGCAAAAACACCTTTTGTCATATGATCCTGTAACAGCAAGGAATTTCTGTTTGCAATCTCTCTCTCTCTCTATGTCTGTCTCTCTCTCTCACACACACACACTAATAAATGCTTGTAGGTAATGCTAAATCTCATCTCATCTCATTATCTCTAGCCGCTTTATCCTGTTCTACAGGGTCGCAGGCAAGCTGGAGCCTATCCCAGCTGACTACGGGCGAAAGGCGGGGTACACCCTGGACAAGTCGCCAGGTCATCACAGGGCTGACACATAGACACAGACAACCATTCACACTCACATTCACACCTACGCTCAATTTAGAGTCACCAGTTAACCTAACCTGCATGTCTTTGGACTGTGGGGGAAACCGGAGCACCCGGAGGAAACCCACGTAGACACGGGGAGAACATGCAAACTCCGCACAGAAAGGCCCTCGCCGGCCACGGGGCTTGAACCCGGACCTTCTTGCTGTGAGGCGACAGCGCGAACCACTACACCACCGTGCCGCCCGTAATGCTAAACGTTTACTTATATTTACTGTAACAGCAAGGAGTTTCTGTTTGCAATCTCTCTCTCTCACACACACACTAATAAATGCTTGTAGGTAATGCTAAATGTTTACTTATATTTACTTTTTTCTTGCTCATTGTTTGCATGTATATGCATGTGTATATGCGTATGTATGTAACCTCTGCAATAAAATGTGAAAATGTAAAAATGTGAAACAATTGTCACTTAACGAATAAACATTTTTGCAAAATGCACTACAACTACCAAAACTCTTCACACTTCTACCACCCATACCTACATTACTTCCAGATTCTGAAATTGCAGTAACTCAAAAGGAAGCACGTGATGTTTCAAATGTGTGAAAATAGTAAAAGTTGTGTGAAAATGAAGCAGCAGCACATAATTTTGATTGATTGTGTTGTTGTATTTTGGGTAGGTCATCCACTACAGCGAAATTCACAGCAACTTCAATGCCCACTTTCTCATCTCATCTCATCTCATTATCTCTAGCCGCTTTATCCTTCTACAGGGTCGCAGGCAAGCTGGAGCCTATCCCAGCTGACTACGGGCGAAAGGCGGGGTACACCCTGGACAAGTCGCCAGGTCATCACAGGGCTGACACATAGACACAGACAACCATTCACACTCACATTCACACCTACGCTCAATTTAGAGTCACCAGTTAACCTAACCTGCATGTCTTTGGACTGTGGGGGAAACCGGAGCACCCGGAGGAAACCCACGCGGACACGGGGAGAACATGCAAACTCCACACAGAAAGGCCCTCGCCGGCCCCGGGGCTCGAACCCAGGACCTTCTTGCTGTGAGGCGACAGCACTAACCACTACACCACCATGCCGCCCCTGTCCACTTTCTCTGTGTGATAATGTATTGCCCGTATACATGCACATGTTAGCCTAAGTGTACCTGGTGCTAAAAATCAAAATAACACAAAGGAATGGACAACCAATCATTTGTAGAGTGTAGGCCACATTTCGTGCGACAACCATGGCGCACTTGGCCAAATTATGTCCCCACCAATATCAACACTGTTTTTACGCCCTTGGCTACAGCCAGCTTGTTGGCTGTTTGTTGCTTTCACCCACATGCTTGAACAACAAGAACAAGTTGTTCATTTTTCAATCTGAAAAAGATGTTCTGATAATGAATGATGCAACAGCCCTCCCGGGAGCAGAATGTCTTTTGAAGTACGGGTCTCAGTTGCATCATCTGCTTTTCATGATGATTACAATACAAAGAGCTCGGGTTGACCAATAAAAGTGGAGAAAATGTATGATTGATAGCTAGACAACCAATAGAATGAGCGAGAATGCAGGAGGCGGGACGTGGCTGTAGGGTGACTGTTTCAAAGTGATGATTGGATGAAAGACGTGAAATCCCGCCTCATGGAGATGGTGATTGGTTTAGAGTGGAAGAGCGTGCTGATGACGAGGCGCCATGGTAACGCGTTTAGAGAATATATGCAGGGATGCCGGCGGAACGAGGCAAGCGGCGGGTTTTGTGTGGAGGTGTAGTAGATATAGATTTATTTATTTTTAAAGTACAGGTCGGAGGACTGAGAGTGTAGAAAAGGCTCGCTGAGTGGTGGGTTCGGTATTTGTTTGGGTCGCGAGGCGAACAGCATGGCGCTGTAAGGCGAGGATACTGCGGCACTAATGCAGCGCCACTCCGGCTTCGCAACTGCCAGACAGTCGGGCTCCAGCGCTGCCCGCGGGACCGAAGTGAAGCCGCCGACTCCTCTGCTCCTCGACCGGGGGAAGAAGCTCGTGCTAGCCGGTTAGCTTCTCTCTGTTTACGCGCCGAGTCTTTCCCACAGATGGCTCCGCACGAGCTCTCCGGAAGCAGCCTGTGGATCTTCGGCTACGGCTCGCTGGTATGGAAACCCGGCTTCCGGTACAACCGGAGTCACGTGGGTTTCATCCGCGGCTTCAAGCGGCGTTTCTGGCAAGGAGACCCCGTCTACCGCGGAAGTGACGAAATGGTCAGATGAGTGTTTTTATTACTACTTTTTTTTTTTTTTTACTGACCTGCTATTTCTTTGACTTTAACATGTTTGTTTGTTTGTTTGTTTTATTACTTTTTATTTTTTTTTTTACCACAGCCTGGAAGAGTGGTGACGCTTCTGGAGGAGAATGACGTAAGTAGCACTTCCGGTTTCCTTCTAAAACAAACCGTTTGTCCCCCCCCACACACACACTTTAACTACAGCACTTCCTACACAATTTTTAAATTTTGTATTATCCCTTTGATCATTTTTGCACTTCCGGTTTCCTTCTAAAACCCTGTTTTTGTTTTTTTTCATCTCATCTCATTATCTCTAGCCGCTTTATCCTTCTACAGGGTCGCAGGCGAGCTGGATCCTATCCCAGCTGACTACGGGTGAAAGGCGGGGTTCACCCTGGACAAGTCGCCAGGTCATCACAGGGCTGACACATAGACACAGACAACCATTCACACTCACATTCACACCTACGCTCAATTTAGAGTCACCAGTTAACCTAACCTGCATGTCTTTGGACTGTGGGGGAAACCGGAGCACCCGGAGGAAACCCACGCGGACAACATGCAAACTCCGCACAGAAAGGCCCTCGCCGGCCACGGGGCTCGAACCCGGACCTTCTTGCTGTGAGGCGACAGCGCTAACCACTACACCACCGTGCCACCCCTGTCCAAATTGTATCGAGTGTAATTATTTATAAATATTCACGTTTTATGATTAGAAACATTTATTCCCACTCCAAAGCCAACACACACACACGCCTATCTTTGCTCTATAATTGTGTTGATACACAAAGAAAAATGACTCAACTCCTAAACACCATGTCTATGCAGAATTTCAAGAAAGGGTGATTAATTGTGTGAACTCATCATGTCAGGAATGTCACCCAGATACAGACAGGTTGCGTGTTAAAAGTTCTTATGAAGTGTGTTTGTTTTTGGTGGTGTGATAGTCAGCAATTAGATTTTCACACAACTGATGATAAATATTCGATACAGTATCCGCAGCTCTGTGCCGTGTTTGCGAAGACGTACAGAATTCCAGGGATCATGAATCATTGCGTCACTGAACATTACATTGTAGAACCAATCACAATATGGTTTAGTACTTCTTGCTGTGAGGCGACAGCGCTAACCACTACACCACCGTGCCGCCCAGGGTTTTTTAAAAAAAATTATTTATTCCCCCTCCCCGGTTTATTTTTTTTTTTTAATTATTTATTTTCCCGGGCGGCACGGTGGTGTAGTGGTTAGCGCTGTCGCCTCACAGCAAGAAGGTCCGGGTTCGAGCCCTGTGGCCGGTGAGGGCCTTTCTGTGCGGAGTTTGCATGTTCTCCCCGTGTCCGCGTGGGTTTCCTCCGGGTGCTCCGGTTTCCCCCACAGTCCAAAGACATGCAGGTTAGGTTAACTGGTGACTCTAAATTGAGCGTAGGTGTGAATGTGAGTGTGAATGGTTGTCTGTGTCTATGTGTCAGCCCTGTGATGACCTGGCAACTTGTCCAGGGTGTACCCCGCCTTTTGCCCGTAGTCAGCTGGGATAGGCTCCAGCGACCCTGTAGAACAGGATAAAGTGGCTACAGATAATGAGATGATTTTATTTTCCCCCCACTCCCCTTGGGGTTTTTTTATGTCTTCACCACCATAAGGTGCAGGAGGCATTATGTTTTCGGGTTGTCCGTCCGTCCTGAAACCTTGTGAACACGATATCTCAAAGACTGATGAAAGGAATTTCACCAAACTTTCACCATTTGTGTGCTTTGGGGACAAAGATAAACTGATTAGATTTTGAGATCAAAAGGTCTAAGGTCACTGTGAGGTCAAAAGTCTGTCCAAAAACCTTGTGAACACTATCTCCAAGGCAAATCAAACGAATTTCACCAAACTTTCACCCTTTGTGCATTTGGGGACAAAGATAAACTGATTAGATTTTGAGATCAAAAGGTCTAAGGTCACTGTGAGGTCAAAAGTCTGTCCAAAATGGGGGCGTCGTGGCTCAGGTGGTTAAGGCGCCATACCATGAATGCGGGCGACCCGGGTTCGATTCCGGCCCGAGGTCATTTCCCGATCCCTTCCCGTCTCTCTCTCTCCCGCTCATTTCCTGTCTCTGCACCGTCCTATCCAATAAAGGTGCAAAAAGCCCAAAAAAATATCTTTAAAAAAAAAAAAAAAAAGTCTGTCCAAAAACCTTGTGAACACAATGTCTCCAAGGCTGATACAAGTAATTTCACCAGGTCAAGATTACTGTGAGGTCAAATGTCCATCCCCAAATCACAACTTAAGGCGTGTAGTCTACCGGGCGGAGGCATCCCCATCGACGCCGTTGGCGTCGAGTTCTATCTAGTTTTTTATTTATCCCCTGCCCACTCCCCTTGGTGCTGCTTTTTTTTTTTTTTCATTATTTATTCCGCCCCCCTTCTATCCATGGACAGCTTTAACTACAGCACTTCCTACACAATTTTTCAATTTTGTATTATAAGTTGTTTTGTTTTCCCTTTGATCATTTTCTGTTCTTCTCTGATGCCATTATTGGTTTTGTACAAGTGTTTCCCAGCTCTCATGAGGGGGAGTCGCTGGCGTGTGACGTCATTGGTTAATTTGCATATTTAAAAACATGACACTTTTTTTTAATATATATCTCATTCTCATCTCATTATCTCTAGCTGCTTTATCCTTCTACAGGGTCGCAGGCAAGCTGGAGCCTATCCCAGCTGACTACGGGCGAAAGGCGGGGTACACCCTGGACAAGTCGCCAGGTCATCACAGGGCTGACACATAGACACAGACAACCATTCACACTCACATTCACACCTACGCTCAATTTAGAGTCACCAGTTAACCTAACCTGCATGTCTTTGGACTGTGGGGGAAACCGGAGCACCCGGAGGAAACCCACGCGGACACGGGGAGAACATGCAAACTCCACACAGAAAGGCCCTCGCCGGCCACGGGGCTCGAACCCAGGACCTTCTTGCTGTGAGGCGACAGCGCTAACCACTACACCAACGTGCCGCCATATATATATATATATATATATATATATAAATAAAAAAAAAAAAGTGTGTATGTATAATAGCTCTACCTAAATAGATGGGTAGAGCGATCATTTCTATCAACAGTGCAGGGAAAAATGAGTTCATGGTACTGCGGAGTGTGTAAAGTGTCTGAGAGAACAGATCAGGGCTTGGTCATTAGAGTTGTCTTGAGGCTCTTAAAGATCTTTAAATGTGGTTGAGTGAGTGAGAGTATAACTCTTATTTTTTTCTTTCTCTCCTCCTCTCTCTCCTTTTGTAGGCGTGCACCTGGGGCATGGCCTTCGAGGTGATTGGCTCTCAGATCCAGGAGACCTTTGACTACCTCAACGTGCGTGAATCGGTACGAGGCGGCTACAGGACTGCTATGGTCGAGTTCATCCCACATGACACTAATCAGCCGTCGGTCCAGGCTTTGGTTTACATCGCAACAGAAGACAACCCGACCTACCTGGGTCCCGCGAGTCTGGAGGAGATCGCGGCTCAGATCGCAGTGTGCAAGGGGGAGGCGGGCCACAACATCGAGTACCTGCTCCGCCTGGCTGAGTTCATGAGGCAGAGCTGCCCAGGTGTCGACGACCCTCACCTGTTTTCCCTCGAGAGGGCGTGCCTCACTGTCTTTAGACCTTTACTGTTTGCTGGCCAACAGTGTGCACCTGTTTAACTAAATCTGTAGCTTGTTGTTCCTGCACTGTTTATTAATAATTTTTCATTGCTTTTTCCATAAAGGAACATTGATCAAAATCTTGTCTCTAAAGCTGTATGACGCACATCTACTTAAACATTCTGACCTTAAACCTGATGGCGAGTCGGGTCATGATGTACTGCTGTTTAAAGTTTTTTTTTTTTTCTTTCCTTTTTTCTTCCTTTAACTGTAAAAGGAAGTCCAATCACAATAAAGGTACTGAAATGTAAATTCTCATTGTATTTCTACAACAGCAGGTCTGGATTCTGATTGGTCAGAAGGTGCTGTTAAGCTTATTATAGATAATTTATTATTCATATGTTTTATACAACTTTTTAACATCTGTTACTATAGAAACAGAGGCTGGTGAGGGTTTCTAGCTGCTGTAATGTAACTAAGAATGTTCTAAAACATGGCTATAAATATCTTTAATTTAGAAACTTGGCAAATTGCTCTGGGGTAAGAGGACAAACACTTCAGGATGTTCTGTTCTAGAAAAAGCAACAGTAGTTCTTTCGATTCTAGACATCTGAGCAGTTGTAGCATTACATTCATGGCGTTTATCAGATGCTCTTCGCCAGAGCGCTGTACAATATACCTGGAGTAGTTGGGGGGTTAGTACCTTGCTCAAGCACACTTAAGCCATTCCTGCTGGTTCAGGGAATTAAACCAGCAACCTTTTGGTCCCAAAGCTGCTTTTCTCACCAGCAGGCCATTCCTTTCCTCTGTATTCTCATAACATGAGAGACTAGGAACTAACTAATTCATAGACCTCCCACAAAATTAAATGTAGCTAAAGTGATCTCAGACCACCCTGTTTATTATTGTATTTTCATTATTTATATATTATATATACACAACCCCAACTGTTTTATTCTTTACATATTTAGGAAGTAGATTTATAACATTACTGAGCAAAACACGAATTTTTTTTTTTTTTGGGGGGGGGGTTGGAAAATTCTTTAGTTTTGTTTTATATATATATATATATAAAAACATTGTGTAAAGGCGTATTACTGAATGTATATTAAACAAGTCAACATGCCCTGTGTCCGAAATCGCTCACTTGTTCACTACTCCCTATATAGGGAATTACTCTATAGAGGACTATACAGTGAGCTCATTAGTAAAATGAAAACCGCTTTCGGACACTAGTCCGTCGCGCTGGTATTTACGTCATTATTGTCGCACGATTAAAACGTGCCAGATCAGTCGGCTGCTGGGTTTCAAAATAATAAACCCACGCGTGTTTTTGTGATAAATCCATATTATACTGAGCGCATTTCCCACATTAATCAATACAAAGTCCCTGCAGCTTTCAGTTCTTTTAAATCAAGGCTGAATCCTTTCTTTCTTCTTCGCCGCTGCCTTTTATTAAATCACATTTGAGACTTTTAATACGATTTCTTTCAGCGCGACCGCAATGCATGATGGGATATATTGCTTTGGTTAGTGACCATCGTTGTACACTACTTTTCATGATGCATTGTGGGATACTTTGAGTGCACTATATAGGGTGTAAATAATCCTCAGTACTGTTAATTTTATCTTTAAATTTGTAGTTTATTTCTTATATACACTTTTGTATACTTAGTACTTTTTGCACGACTCTTTCACTGCCTTATTTTTTTTTCTTTCTATATTTTGCTGCTGTAACAATGTAAATTTCCCCTTGTGGGATAACAAAAAGCTACAGTTGTGCTCATAAGTTTACATACCCTGGCAGAATCTATGATTCTTTGACCATTTTTCAGAGGAAATGAATGATAACACAAAAACATCTTTTCCACTCATGCTTAGTGGTTGGGTGAAACCATTTATGGTCAAACGACTGTGTTTTCTCTTTTTAAATCATAATGACAACAGAAACTACCCAAATGACCCTGATCAAAAGTTCACATACCCTGGTGATTTTGGCCTGATAGCATGCACAGAAGTTGACACAAATGGGTTTGAATGGCTACTAAAGGTACCATAACATCCTCACCTGTGATCTGTTTGCTTGTAATCAGTGTGTGTGCATAAAAGCTGAGTGAGTTTCTGGGATCCAGACAGACTCTTGCATCTTTCATCCAGCCACTGATGGTTTTGGATTCTGAGTCATGGGGAAAGCAAAAGAATTGTCAACGGACCTACGGGAAAAGGTATTTGAACTGTATAAAACAGGAAAGGGATACAAAAAGATATCCACGGAATTGATAATGCCAGTCAGCAGTGTTCAAACTGTGATTAACAAATGGAAAATCAGGGGCTCTGTTAAAACCAAACCACGGTCAGGTAGACCAACAAAAATTTACGCCGAACAGCACAGAGACGAGCCTCAAAACTTCTGGAACAAGGTAATTTGGAGTGATGAGACCAAAATTGAACTTTTTGGCCACAACCATAAATGTTACATTTGGAGAGGTGTCAACAAGGCCAATGATGAAAGGAACACCATTCCTACTGTAAAGCACGGAGGTGGATCGCTGATGTTTTAGGGATGTGTGAGCTACAAAGGCACAGGAAACTTGGTCAAAGCTGAAGGAAAGATGAACGCAGCATGTTATCAACAAATACTGGAGGCAAATTTGCACTCATCAGCCCGGAAGTTGCGCATGGGACATACTTGGACGTTCCAACATGACAATGATCCAAAACACAAGGCCAAGTCGACCTGCCATTGGCTACAGCAGAACAAAGTGAAGGTTCTGGAGTGGCCATCTCAGTCTCCTGACCTCAATATCATCGAGCCACTCTGGGGAGATCTCAAACGCGCAGTTCATGCAAGACAGCCCAGGAATTTACAGGAACTGGAGGCTTTTTGCCAAGAAGAATGGGCAGCTTTACCATCTGAGAAAATAAAGAGCCTCATCCACAACGACCACAAAAGACTTCAGGCTGTTATTGATGTTAGAGGGGGCAATACACGGTATTAAGAACTGGGGTATGTAAACTTCTGATCAGGGTCATTTGGATGTTTTTTGTTGTCATTATGATTTAAAAATAGAAAACACAGTTGTTTATCAATAAATGGCTTCACCCAACCACTAACCATGAGTGGGGAAAAAAGTTTTTGTGTTATCATTGATATTCTCTGAAAAAAGGCCAAGAAAGCAAAAATTCTGCCAGGGTATGTAAACTTATGAGCACAACTGTATCTTATCTTATACATTCGGACGGCGCTACAAAATGTCGGCCTCACTACATAGCGAGTGATTTCAGACACAGGCGCGATCATCACTATCGTCCGCCACGAGCATTTTACGCAGACCTCTTAACACTTACGCCCTCATAATCCCATTGCTTTAATATTGACTTATGAAGTCATAAGTGCTATGACACCTTTATAAAATGCTACCAGCTGTTTTCCAGTAGCATGAGCGCGCAAAGTTTCAGCGACGTAGCTTATGTAGTTTCTGAGAAAACTTGTCCAGATTGAAACAGAAGGAATGTTCTGAAACAGACTCCATTCCTAAATCCTCCTGCGCACTTCGTGGTGCGGGATTAAAAAAAAAAAAGAGTGAAATTATAAATGAAGGTTGTACTCGAACGCAGCATGGACATGATCCGTTCATTATTACGTTGCTGAATTGAGGAATCCGACTTTCCATTTTATTATTCAACCCTTCGTTGCTTTCCTTTATCCAAACCTCTACAACGTCTCCCTGCAAATAAAGTCGTGACACTCCATTTTATAAAGTTAAAAAGATTGAATAATACATTAAAAGGGAACCGAAGTCATTTTGCTTTATTTCTTAATTAACATTTTATTCAGTGACGTGTTCGGTTTTAGTAACCTTACCGTATATTGTGACTCGTATTGGCAACTAATTGCAATTAAATATTATACTTATCGGCCTATTCGGTGTTTAGCCGTGTTGAATTTAGTTCGCTTGGTCCACGGCAGGCGTCGCTTATCCGCGCGATCTTCACGAGACTTGTGCGAGACTTCGAAACGTGAAGTGTCAGCGCCGCCATTTTGAAAACTGTTTTCCAAATGAAGTATTGCACAAAAACGAGTTTAAATGGCGATTACTGACGACTTTTTTCACACTTTCCTGATTGCTATCAAAACAAACAACACTTCCGGCTTGATTCCGTCAGCGTTCGAAAGAGGGCGCGCGCGTCTTTTGACAACGTCGGCAGATGTCGGTCGCTTTGATTTTCGCTGTACGTTTTACTTCCGTCCTACGATGTCTCGCACAGGTCTCAACGCATCTCGTTTACAGCCGTTGCTTTGACATACGGGCTGATATATTACAGAGCATATTTCAAACACTCAGAACTTGCTATAGCAGCGACAAAATAGCGATCAAACATGCATTCCGATATTTAATAAAATATTTGCCTTCAGTTCTACTTTATTATGTAATAAAACACTGAGGAAAACGTTCGCTCCGTTGAACTCCATCGTTACTTCCTGGAAGGTTTTTATTTATTCCCACCTCTTAATCTGTACCAGTTTAACCGCATCACACACCTGTTGCTTATGGAATCAATTTTGTGCCAAAATGTTCATACAATACTTTTGAAATATCAAACAAAAACGACAAATCAAAATACAAAAAAAGAAAAAAAAAGTCAATTTTTTTAGACTGGCAAACAAATTATTCGTGTAATCTTGCAAAATATCAGTCTATTACTCTTCGGAAACCTTTTATTTTTGTTCCGCGTCTTTCTCAGGTTTGTTTGACGTAATTTATTTTGGTTGCGATTCCAGCTTTCTCGTTTGCGCTCCCTGACTTTTTGCTTGCGGTTTTGGCACAAACTTCACGTGTGGGCGGGCTGTCCAGGAACGCATTCCCATTGGTAAACAAGGATGGAGTGGACTTCAGTGGCGACTATGATATTGAATTAATTCAACAAAGTGTAAATTCAATATCATAGTCGCCACTGAAGTCCACTCCATCCTTGTTTACCGTCAATGGATCGGTCACTCGTCAAACAGTCCGCCAGAATCCGAGTAGGGAATGGCTGAGCGTAGCTGTCAGTCAAACACAAGTTAGCCAATGGGAATGCATTCCTGGACAGCCCGCCCACATGGGAAGTTTGTGCCAAAACTGCAAGCAAAAAGTCAGGGAGCGCAAACGAGAAAGCTGGAATCGCAACCAAAATAAATGACGTCAAACAAAACTGAGAAAGACGCGGAACAAAAATAAAAGGTTTCCGAAGAGTAATAGACTGATATTTTGCACGATTACACGAATAATTTGTTTGCCAGTCTAAAAAATTGACTTTTTTTTCTTTTTTTGTATTTTGATTTGTCGTTTTTGTTTGATATTTCAAAAGTATTGTATGAACATTTTGGCACAAAATTGATTCCATAGTTACTCTCACACTTCATTTCCACTCAGAAGCAGGAACTGCTTTGGATGTGGACATGGACGCGCACACGGAGCCCAGTGCTCCTGGAAGTCCTGTTTCTCCACTCTGCCCTGCTTATCAGGTCTGAAGGAACAGATAAGAGAGGAAACGTGGATCAGCGGTTGATCTTCTCGTAGCTATGAACCTGTGTACAACAGTTTCGAGGAAGATCGTCCCTTATATGGGATTGTGGAAACGGTTTCGAAATAAAACTTACAGCATGTCAGCATCATGACACCTGACCTTTCAGGTTGATTAATCTGTTCGTCACAGCGTCTTATGTGAGGCGTCACTGCGTCATCCATTACTAATCGACACGAGCTTGGACAACAGCACCGTGTCTCACTGCTCACTAAAGTTTACTGATGGAAGCCAGTGTTATCGTCGAGTCACTAAACCTCAAGTCCGAGTCATTAAAGAAAATTTCGAGTCTGAGAACAAGACTCCACCCGCACCATGTGACGGTGTCTGTTTCAGCGCCGTTAACGTTAGTTTGTTCCTGAACAGGTGACTGTGCTTCTCTTTATCAGGGAGTGTGAAGTATTCTGTCAGAGATGGTTGGGAGACGGATGGAAGCGCAGAAGGTGTGTTTATTAATACAAATGAAGACAAACAATCCACAGGCAAAATTGTAAAACAGTGAAACAGGCAACAGATCGAGCGACGCACAAACAAGCTATCATAGACTCGACAGAATCAAAGACGAGAAACAGGAAACCAAACAAGGAAATAAGGCTCGGTAACGTATCAGCAACGCAACTCAATACTTCGTAAAGTAAGTATATATTTTCACGGTTTTTATATCGGTGCGCTGATTGCGTCTTAATCCCGAGAGTTTATCTGATCTATAAGTACAAAAATTAAAGAACTGAAGGCAAATTTTTTAGTATCAAAATTCTATTTCTCTCATTTTATTAAATATCAGAATGCATGTTTGATCGCTGTTTTGTCGCCGCTATAGCAAATTATGAGTGTTTGAAATATGCTCTGTAATATATCAGCCCGTATGTCAAAGCAACGGCCGTAAACGAGATTCGCTGAGACCTGTGCGAGACATCGTAGGACGGAAGTAAAACGTACAGCGGAAATCAAAGTCACCGACATCTGCTAATATTGTCAAAAGACGCGCGCGCCGTCTTTTGAACGCTGACGTAATCAAGTCGGAAGTTTTGTTTGTTTTGATAGCAATCAGGAAAGTTTGAAAAAAGTCGTCAGTAATCGTCATTTAAACCCGTTTTTGTGCAATACTTCGTTTGGAGAACAGTTTTCAAAATGGCGGCGCTGACACTTCTTCACGTTTCGAAGTCTCGCACAAGTCTCATGAAGATCGCGCGGATAAGCGACGCCTGCCGTGGACCAAACGAACTAAATTCAACACGGCTAAACACCGAATAGGCCGATAAGTATAATATAATACGCCAATCTGAGTCACGATATAAGGTTACTAAAACCGAAAACGTAATTAAGTAACACGTTAATTAAGAAATAAAGCAAGTTTAAAGTGCTGATGACACGTTTTTGACATCTTTGGCGATGTTTTATAACATAAAAAGTAATTCCCGATGATCCATATATTAATTCACGAAGGCGCCTATTTTACAAGTTATGATAAAAAACGCAGCTATTTGGGCAAATTTGACGGGGCTGCAGCATCCAGGAGACGAAAGAGGAGGAGGGGCTATATGACATCAGCGAAAGAACCTTCCTCCTAACTTACCAGTTTGTTGTTGATGCGACAGGTGTTCAGTTTGTCATTATTAGTATTATATATATAGTTATTATGCCTTCGCGTTGTGTTGCCGGCTTTTGCTCCAAAACCCACAAGGATGGGGTAAGTTTATTCAAGTTTCCCAGAGATCCCGAGCTGCATGCGAAGTGGGTGAAGCAAGTCAGGCGCACTCGTGACAAGTGGGAGCCCTCACCAACATCCGTCCTGTGCTCTGAACACTTCGATTTGGATTGTTTTGACACCCTTCCCAGCTTAAAAGAATCTCTTGGGTGTTCAGTTCAGCACAAACGTGTGTTACTACCATCAGCAGTGACTACACAGTGTCGCCAGATTGGGAGGTTTCCCGCCCAGTTGAACGTCAAGTGCATTTTGGTGGGTTTTGAACATATTTTGGGCTGGAAAACGTCAGCAGTATGTGTTGCCAGATACTGCTGAAGTTTTCCAGCCCAAAATATGTTCAAAATGCACTTGAAACCGCCCAACTGGGTGGGATTCCTCCCAATCTGGCAACACTGCCAGTATTCCGGAGGGGTTCTACTAGTAGCTATGCCGGATCCAAAGACAGTCCTCCTGTCAGAACATGTGTTGTGAAACGACATAAGATAAAGGTACGTAGAGCTATAGATTCTACATGATAATCATAAATGTAATCATAAAGTCGGCGTGATATCAGTCATGCATTTGCTTGTGAAAGCTTGCGGCTTTCATGTAACTGCCGCCTAGCAACGAGAGGCAAAGGGTAAAGAGGGTAGGCTATCATAGATTCTATTCGCAAGAGATCAACACAATTCTAGACTCCCAGAAGAGGAAGAGCTAGCACTAGAGAGTTCACCAGCGTTTTCATGCGCCATTTCCATTGAGTAGAACCAGAGTAGAACAGCCAGTGAACCGCAGCGTGTTCTCCCGCTGACGTCACAGCATGGCCGCGAGCCACGGACCCAGTTTTCTTGCGCTGTGCAATTAAAAGTTGGATATTCGCGTAACAACAGCTTCTTTTCACGTAATTATAACAGAAATCTAACATGTTTGCCATGTTGTATAGTTTATTTAAGAAATTGCATAGAGTCATGTTCGTGTCATCAGCACTTTAAGAATGACTTCAGTTCCCCTTTAATGTCGATATAAACATCTTATGCCAAATTATTATGGCATGCTACAAAAAATCAGAGTCCTCGTCTCTAATTTACGAGTCCAAGTCATCAGTGCTCAAGTCCGAGTCCTGCAAACCTGGGTTGCGCGTTATACCACATTTCAGCCTGAAAGCGTCATGGCAACCGATTCTGTCAGATCCTTACGCTTGCCCATTCTTCCTGCTTCCATCACATCAACTTCGAGAACTGACTTCTCTTTCTTGTTGCCCAGTACATCCCAGCTCTTGACGGGTGATGACGTAATGAGACAATCAATCCAATGATATTCACTTCTTCACCCATCAGTAGTTTTAATGTTATGACTCCATGTATGTTTCATCTATCAAAGCCTGCCTGGGTCAATCTTAAGCCCAGTGTTATAAAACTTTTCAGACATTAGAGCATCGTAACAACGTAAAACCAAAATCTTTCGCTGTATCGCCATCATTACAATGTAATAACATAGTTATGACAATGCTACGACATTGTAACGACTAATCCGTTTTCTTTTTGGCCTGACAAGCATGACACAAGAAGCAGCCTTCGTCTCAGCTGATACTTATCTCATTTATCTACATCTTCATGAACATTTCTGTCCGTTATCATTAACCGCTGCTTATGTAGGCTTCGTGTAGCCCTATGAACACCGACCTTGAGTTACACGTTTCTGCTCGGAAGTGTTAACAAACAGAACAAGACTGTAATAACAGTTATATGCATCGTCCTCGGGGTTTAAATAAAGTCAGGTTCATTGTATCATGTTCATAAGGTTTTTATGAAGCCCTACGACCTCAAAGTTTGAATTTAGCGACCTGATGACGATGTCACTCTGAAAGTCACTCGTCAGGACATTCTGGTGTACGACGAGCCGAGAAAGTGTCATATACTTGACGTAATTAGGCTTTAATAAAGCAGACTTGATCAGATGACGCGTTTAAATATGTTTATGTCGCTTATCATGACGCACTCTACGCAGCAGCTCGATGAACACTGACATGGAGTAACAAGTTTCGTCGTGAAACTGCTGAGAAGATTTTTATGAACGCCTCTGATAGGGTTATAACAGGGTTAAGTCAGTCATCCTGCAAAGTGTCATAAAGCGCTTGCATCACATGACACAACTTCCTGTTATGGCACCAGAACATGTGATGCAACTTGATGCTTATTATTGTATAAGGCTGAGGAAACATTTATATGTAGGTTTACATCCCATTCGCTGTCATAAACCTGCTTATGTAGGTGTTATGTAGGCTTATGACCACCAAGTACTGCCTTTTTTTTTTACATTATGAATGAATGAGATGCTTTTATCTTTTGGAAAAAAAGAAAAAAAAAAACACTGCTAAGCCATCACCAGATAAATCAGACACATCTGAAATTATTTCCGAGTTTCTTTATTGTTACGATTATTATTAATAATAATAATAATAATATTATTATTTCGGATTTACTCCACGTTAGTAAAACAACACTTTTCTTTCTCTCGTATGTACATGGTGACCTATAAAAATAGACGAGCATCATGGGAAATACGGAGAACGTCGAAATGTGCGAGATCCGCCGTCATATATACAAACACTGCACAAAATCACGCTTCGGAGACAAAATAAACTCCGCCCCCCACCCCCCAAAAAAACCCCCACAGGTGCCACAAAAACGATGCGATTTCAAACAATACGTTTAAAAATAAACAGCTCCGTCACAATTTACAGTTTGCACAAATTTTCATAAATTAACACTTTTTGGTTTAACTTAAGCTATACATTTTACATCCAGGTCAGAAATATTCCACATTCGGTGGAGCAGTTATCGGTTTCTTTCCCCACATTTTTTTTTTTTAAAGCAGCATCACATTTACACTTTACACCTTCATTAAAAAAAATAATCATAATAATAATAATTCTCCTTGCAGGAATATTTTCAGAATATTTATATATTAATGAAGCTCAAGTAGATTGTTCTTCAAATCAAACGACTGGATAAAGAGAAGAAGGTTTAAACGCTCGACGTTTCACAATCTGGCGTTTTGGAGTCGAGACGATTATTTGAGGTTGAGATTGAACTTCCTGTTTGTATGCTGGATTAAAACGAGCTGATGGATAAGTGCAAAAACTGTCGAATTTCAGCCGAAAAACCAAAACAACGATCCTCTTTCACAGTGACGACAGGCCTGGTGAAATGATTTCCGTTCCATTCCGCACGGACAGACAGACAGACAGACACAATCCCAGACCCCGAGACTAAAATTACTGGCCGAACGAGAACCTCGACGCGGTGCCGCTGCTACCGTCCGCCACCATGTCCGCTTGGAGCTTTGCCTCTTTTTGAGGGAGCGTGAAGGATGTGCGAGCTGCCGTGTGGGAGGAGCTGAGCGCCGGAACCCAGGGACGAGCCTTTCGCCTGGGCGGAGGGCGTGCCCACGGGGACGAACACCGCCGAGGCTGAAGATCGAGCGATCACTGGCTGCAAGGAGCCAGAAGCAGCAGCAGCAAGACCTGAGGGAAAGAAAATCAATAAGTCACATGACCAGTACACTGTGGAAGGTTTTTTAGCGCCCTGGTTTTTTCCCCGTCATACAAACTTTATCGATTTCCATTTTATGACGTCGACATTATTGAGTCACTACATTACAAAAAAAAAAAGGTGCCCTGTGGGTCCATGTGGCTGCTGCTGCTGCTTATAAATAAAATAGTTTTCTGATCCCACGTCCCACTCTAAAATAAAAATAAAATTAAAAAATTCAAGCGAATAGCAGAAGTTTGATATCGGCTTCTCAATACATCTCCCAAAAAGCTTTAAAAATAAATAAATAAATAAATAAATAAAGAAAGAAAGAACTTACAAAACCTTACATCTGACCTTTCAGAAGGACCAAACAAAAGCTACGATAATTAAAAGGTAACTTTTCTGAAAATAAACACCGCTTACTCGATATCAAATCAGTAGCCTCGGCGAACCACAAGGTGAGTTTCGTTTCTCTTTTTATCTGTGGATTATCTTCTGATACTGCGAAGTTATAACAAGGTTTCTCTTATTTTGTTTCTGGTTCTGATTGGTTCTGAAGTTTATCAAGAAGTAGAACGGGGACTCGAACTTGATCAGGATAAGCACGGACTGGTTACGAAGTTTATCAAGGAGTAGAACGGGGACTCGAACTTGATCAGGATAAGTGCTGATTGGTTACGAAGTTTATCAAGAAGTAGAACGGGGACTTGAACTTGATCAGGATAAGTGCTGATTGGTTACGAAGTTTATCAAGAAGTAGAACGGGGACTCGAACTTGATCAGGATAAACTTCGTAACCAATCAGCGCTTATCCTGATCAAGTTCGAGTCCCCGTTCTACTTCTTGATAAACTTCGTAACCAATCAGCGCTTATCCTGATCAAGTTCGAGTCCCCGTTCTACTTCTTGATAAACTTCGTAACCAATCAGCGCTTATCCTGATCAAGTTCGAGTCCCCGTTCTACTTCTTGATAAACTTCGTAACCAATCAGCGCTTATCCTGATCAAGTTCGAGTCCCGGTTCTACTTCTTGATAAACTTCGTAACCAATCAGCGCTTATCCTGATCAAGTTCGAGTCCCCGTTGTACTTCTTGATAAACTTCGTAACCAATCAGCGCTTATCCTGATCAAGTTCGAGTCCCCGTTCTACTTCTTGATAAACTTCGTAACCAATCAGCGCTTATCCTGATCAAGTTCGAGTCCCCGTTGTACTTCTTGATAAACTTCGTAACCAATCAGCGCTTATCCTGATCAAGTTCGAGTCCCCGTTCTACTTCTTGATAAACTTCGTAACCAATCAGCGCTTATCCTGATCAAGTTCGAGTCCCCGTTCTACTTCTTGATAAACTTCGTAACCAATCAGCGCTTATCCTGATCAAGTTCGAGTCCCCGTTCTACTTCTTGATAAACTTCGTAACCAATCAGCGCTTATCCTGATCAAGTTCGAGTCCCCGTTGTACTTCTTGATAAACTTCGTAACCAATCAGCGCTTATCCTGATCAAGTTCGAGTCCCCGTTCTACTTCTTGATAAACTTCGTAACCAATCAGCGCTTATCCTGATCAAGTTCGAGTCCCCGTTCTACTTCTTGATAAACTTCGTAACCAATCAGCGCTTATCCTGATCAAGTTCGAGTCCCCGTTCTACTTCTTGATAAACTTCGTAACCAATCAGCGCTTATCCTGATCAAGTTCGAGTCCCCGTTCTACTTCTTGATAAACTTCGTAACCAATCAGCGCTTATCAAGAAGTAGAATGAGGACTCGAACTTGATCAGGATAAGCGCTGATTGGTTACGAAGTTTATCAAGAAGTAGAACCGGGACTCGAACAGGATAAGCGCTGAAGTTTACAAAGAGTTGGTTCTGAAGTGTCTCTTGTCCTTCTTGACGAACCCACCTTTCGACACGCTGTAGCCATACGCCGCGTACGCTGCAGCCGAGGCAGCCGCCGCCCCTGCCTTCGCTCCAGCCATCGCCGCTGCACTGCCTGCCGTCGACTTCCTCCCTCGACCCTTCCTGCTTGCGCACTTCCCGCCGCTCCCCGAGCCTTTGGGTCGTCCTCGGCTCCGTGCGGCTCTTCCTCTGCCTGGACTCGAGACGTCTAGAGAAGACACGCCTGCAGGACAAACGCAGACTGACATCAGGTTCAACGTCTGATCTGAAACACAAAACAAGCTTCGGAACTAAACAGTAAACTGTGAATATTTGATTAAACAGAGCTCAACTAATTTGCATATTGAACCCGATAGGCTGTTACAGCTTATGATGCGATAACACGTACAATAACATTTCCGTATGCTTTTAAGGCCCTGTTTTTGAAGCTTAGCATGACTTTAAGGACCTGAATGATCGGATAGATATTGTTCAGTCCACGCTAAGTACAAATTAATAATTTATTACAAATGCTCTGAGAGCAGAATCTCCCACGCCGGCAACTCGGCCGTAACTCTGGTAAAATGCGACTGAATTGAACGAAATTGCGATACGCGCATTACCGACATATAACAAAGAATCCTGCCAAGTTTTGTGAAATTCCTCTAAAAATTGTGAGAGGAGTTGATTTCAGAATGCGAGAATTCTTCCCGGGACGGACGCTAATCGCCACGACATAATCCCCCTTCGGACCTTTCAGCCAGCGGGGGATTAAAAAAACAAAACCCAATGGCTTATGAATAAGATCAGTTGCAGGACCCGGGGTGCAAAGGTGGAACATATGAGAAAAATGAACAAATTTCACAAAGTCACTTATCCGTCATCGGAATATTGATCATTTATTAGATTTGATCGTGAGAACAAATATTTTAGTCATTTTGAGAGATTATCTATTACATTCTTCATGCGAAGTATAAAAAGTCACGCTATCTTCGCTCGTCACAGAACGTTTAGCAAGGCTGTTCGTCATATCTATTGTTATATCGATTATATCAGCCCCCCTCTAACATACAACAGTTCATCAAAGACCTTCAGACGAAAAAGAAGAAGAAGAAACGGCCACGAAGTGAGCGGAGAAGTCGTAAGTTCGGACCTTTTTGTTTCCCGCGCTCGCTTGCTTTGTAAACCGATCCTGCCAAAGCAATTCTTAGACAGACAGACAGAGATCGCTGATCGATGAAATGTGTGTTCGGGGTTTCAGAAAAACGTGTAATTTTGGGAGCTGTTTATGATGAAATCAAGAAGATTTGGTCCCAAAAGAACACGTGGGATACGAGAACGACGGTTCAAGCCTTGCTGCTGCTGTCCGCGATCCCAAGAAAGCATTTTTCAAAGCAAGTTTTCATCTGCGTAAATGTGTCCGGGGTTCAGAATCCAGTGTAATTTTGGAATCATTATTAGAAGAAGTAGAAAGAAAGCTGAAAATTAAAACAGCAAAACAGTCAGTAAATCGTACGAGAACGCTTGCGTATTTTTTTTTGGAAGAGAACTTTAGCTTGGATGAATTTAAAATGTAGCAATTTTATATATAATCACACACAGCGCCCTCCACAATTATTGGCACCCCGGTTAAGATGTGTTAAAAACCCAATTTTTATTGCAGAAGCATAATCTCACACTGAAAATTGTAGCCCTTAACTCAAGTGAATTAAAAAAATAATAATTAAAAAAAAATCCCTGACTAAGAAGTAATTATTTTTCATAAAATCAACTGTTCCACAATTATTGGCACCCACAACAATTCCTAGAAGCATTTCTGTCATTTCTACCAGGGCTTTGAACCAGAATTTTTTTCCTATTGGTTCGTTCCGAACAGAAACGGAATTTTAACGTTTCCGGTTTTGGGTTCCACCATTAAATAGACGTTCCCGAACCGGTTAGAACAAAAAAATTTTGTTCCCGGAACGGTTAATTACGTTCCCTGTCAGCTGTTTAACAAATGGCTATAAAATTATGTCTCTGTCTCATCCAGCTTAAGCCAAATGTAGGCTAATTCTATTACAACCTTCATTAAATAAGACAAGAAATAATTCAAAACAATTATTATTTCAAATGTTGGCGATTTGGATTCTCAGTATGTCTTCCCATCTACACAAACAGAAAAAGTGCCAAAAATGAAAGATAATTCGTTTAGTGTGTTACCAAAGGCTAGTCAGGCCCTATAGAGGGCTACCGCATGACGTCACCGCGCCGCGAGATTTTGTTAGGCGCCATATTGGAAGACCAAGTACACATCTATGCAAGTACATGCATACATAAAACAAACTACACCTGAAATGTAGCCAGGGCCGGTTCTGCCCTAATCTGGACCCGGGTGCAACATCGCGCAACCCCCCCCCCAAAAAAAACAAAACACCAGTCTAAATCAGGACAACCATCACATAACTATAACTATAAACATTTTATATCAACTATTTTAACTAAATGGGCTATAATCAATAAGCCTGCAGGCAGCCACGGCGGGCTGCCTCAGAAAACTAACCATTTGTCCTACCTTAAAACTCATTTTGCATTTTCTGCCTCCTTTTTTGTATTTTCGACCCTCCGTTTATTTTCTTTCCTTTTCTGAAAACCCGATTTGTGTCCAGACATTTTGTTCTGCTACCAACGAACTAACCCGTCAGGTCTCGTCTCTCGAGCCCGCGATGATTCCCGTGGGAGGGGCAACAACTGATACATTTTTACAAACAGCCAATAAACAGCCAATAGGGAGGTTGCATCGTTCAGGCTCTTCTTTGCTCAGACACTCAGTAATGGAGACGTGATAGTAGTCCACCCTCCCGCTCTCTCCATTCAGTCAGCGAACGTCACACAGGAAGTGAACCCCAGCGGATCATAGAAACTTGTGCAGGAGAAGAATGGCTTTTTTATTTGTAGGCTACGGAAACTTTGAGGAACGAAATAAAAACCGGTATTAACCGGTTACCATTATTTTTAATAAGCGTTTCTGTTCCGGAACATAAAAAATAATAAAGTTTCTGGTTTCTGTTCCATGTGAAATAGAAAAAGTTCCCGGTTTTCGTTTTCGTTCCTTAAACCGGTTCAAAGCCCTGATTTCTACTGTAGTTTATAAAGTTGATCAGAGTATCTAGGAACCTTTAATTAGTAATTCATCACATCCTGTTTCCCTGGGGTATAAATATGATGTGACACATACCCCTTTTCCACCAAATCAGTTCCAGGGCTGGTTCGGGCCCAGTGCTGGTGCTGGTTCACAACTCGTTCAACTTGCGAGCCAGCTGAGAACCAGTTTGCTTTTCCATAGCTCACGGTGCTAAGGGGAGCCACGTCATTACGTCGCTGTATACGTCAGTTACGTCGCTGCGTTTGCATAAACCTTGGCGCGAACATCGAAGCAACAGCAACATGGAGAAGAAGCAGCAGCAACAACAACAATAATAATAAATGACTTCGCGTTTGTACAGCTGCGGCTTTTCGTCGCTTAAAAATGGCGATCTTTCGCGGTCTTGTTATTGTTGTTGGTCTTAACAACTCCGCCCCCCCCCCGCTGACGTAAGCGGTTCTTTCCTCTGGCCCAGCAGAGAGTTGGTGCTAGCCTGGAACCGGTTTTTCTGGCCCCAGAGCCAGTTCTTTGTCAGTGGAAACAGAAAACCCGGTTCCAAACTAAGCACTGGCCCCGAACCAGCCCTGGAACTGCTTTGGTGGAAAAGGGGCAACAGAGGCCTATTTCTCTTATCCACTCTTCAACATGGGAAAGACAAGAGGACACACCATTCGAGTAAGGCAGATGTGTGTCGACCTTCATAAGTCAGGCAACGGCTATAAGAAAATGGCCGCTCGCCTACACCTGCCCATATCTACAGTCAGAGGAATCATCAAGAAGTTTAAAACAACTGGAACAGTGGCAAACAAGCCTGGACAAGGATGCAAGTTTATCTTGCCAGTGAGGAGGATGGGAAGAGAAGGAAAAAGTTCTCCGAAGCTCACTGTTAGAGAATTGCATCAAAGAGTGGCATCTTGGGGTCACAAAGTCTCCATAACAACCATCAGGCGCTATCTACATGCCAACAAGCTGTTTGGGAGGCATGCATGGGAAAAGCCTTTTCTCACTTACAAGCGTAAACGTCTGGAGTTCGCCAAGCGGTACTGTGACCATGCGCTTTGGTCAGATGAGACCAAGATCGAGCTTTTTGGCAACAAACACTCTAATACATCACAGAAGATGAGTATGCGGAAAAGCACCTCACGCCCACTGTGAAGTATGGGGGAGGATCGGTGATGCTGTGGGCCTGTTTCTCTTCCAAAGGCCCCGGGAACCTTGTTAGGGTGCATGGCATCATGAATTCTTTGAAATACCAGGACATTTTAAATCAAAATCTGGTGGCCTCTGCCCGAAAGCTGAAGATGGGTCGTCACTGGGTCTTTCAGCAAGATAACGACCCTAAACATGTGGCCAAATCGACACAAAAATGGTTCACCAGACACAAAATCAAGCTCCTCCCATGGCCATCTCAGTCCCCAGACCTCAACCCAACTGAAAACCTGTGGGGTGAGCTGAAGAAGAGAGTGCATCGGAGAGAACCCAGGACGATTTAGAGAGATTGTGCAAAGAGGAATGGTCGAATATCCCTCTCTCTGTATTCTCCCATCTTGTGAAATGTTACAGAAGATTAAGTGCTGTCTTGTTGGTAAAATGGAGTTGTACAAAGTATTAACATCAGGGGTGCCAATAATTATGGCACACATGATTTCATGTAAAAGAATTATTTCTTAATGTGGGATTTTTTTCCCTGAATTGCATTGTTGTCCTATATTATTTAAAAAAAAAATAATAATGAATTTATTAGAAGCTTAAGAACATATCTTAACGAGGGGTGCCAATAATTGTGGAGGGCGCTGTATATATATATATATATATATATATATATGGGTATAATTAAAAACAGTGTTACATAATGCGCGTTTTGTTATTTCGTTTGAAATCCTTCATTCTCGAGTTCTGTATTCTCCAGTCTGGGTTGATATTAGAAAGTGTAAAATTCATTAAAAAATTGATGGATTTTTTAAAAACGGCGAGTGAAAGTTTTGTCGGTGAGCGGCTTTACGTTAGAATTTAGCTCAAATTTCCAAATACTAAAATCGCTAAAAAAAACAAAACAAAAAAACAAAACAAAAAAACACGTTGGTTGTATTCCTATGACTTTCGGTGTGGAAGTAGTTTTCCCTTTTAGTACGGCCCATCCTTAAAAAAATCCGTTTCCTGTCCACCGGGTGAGCAAAACAATTTTCAGTCAGGAGGGAGGGATATATATATATATATATATATATATATATATATATATATATATATATATATATATATATGTGTGTATGTGTGTGTGTGGCAGATCACAGAATCCAGGGACACATGTCGGCCCGGGGGCATTTTGAGTTATTGACAGATTCAGAAAGTCCAGTTTCTAAGCTTTCCAATGATGCCTTCCATGTGGAGATCTGACAATATTTGAAGAATGTGTGGCCTTTTGAAAGTGTATACTTCTTAAAACAGAAAAGGGAGAAAATCGCCCTCAAAGTTTTCCATCTCAGCTACTCTGGGTGCAGGGCGGGCACATAATGCTGCTCATCTGCATGACATTAAGGAAAGCCCTACCCCCTACGAGCTAGCACAATACTACTTTCATGTAAACAAATCACCACGTCAATTTTCCTTCCATGCAAAGTATGCCCAACACAATTATGAAGTACAAAAATAAGTCCTAAAGTATACTTTAACGTTTTGTGGTTGAAAAATTACTCACACCGTAAGAAAGAAAGAGAGCACGATGATGACAACTAACACAATGCTAGTTTCATGTAAAGCCTCGGTCACAACCGGCCGTACCGTACGCGCTCCTACGGCCGGTCTACACGCAAAAAACGCAAGAAACACACGGAGAGCGCGCATGAAACGCACGAGAGCGCGCGCATGACGTGCTGATTTTCGAGCTGCAGACCGGCCGCAGAGGTTCTTTGTCATGTCAAACTCACTCTACGGGTGCTTACGTTTTTTTCAGGTTGCAAGATAAACTTACGGCCAACGCGCGTCTTTCTCCGTGAAAAAAAAAAAGCAGCGATTTGGGAAATGCCAAAAATCACACGGCCAAAAAATCGTACGTCCGGTTGTGACCTAGGCTTAACCAAACCACAACACTCTCCGTTACATGCAAAAATAACCACACAGCCTTAGATTAATAAACTCACCCCATCAGAAAGAGAAACGGCGCCTTGCACACACCAATGCCTCCGATGGAATGTAATCCTAGAACGGTCCGTGTATCATCCGATCATTCAAGTATTCCATTCAATCTGGAAAACGAGGTTGCGGTTTTTTTTGCTAGAAATGGTGATCTCCGATGTAAATACCGAGTGTCTGTTTGCTTCGCGGTGTTTCAGCTCCTCTGCGCTCTGTTTAGTAACTCATTCCATAGTGAAATCACACGCCTGTATGCAGCTAAGTAGCCATGCGCTCAACTCGGATCATACAGCTGATTCGCGGAAAAAAAAAACCCAAAAGACTTAAATCATCATGTGAATGGCCCATATGGTAATTTAGCCACACCCCCCAGCAGGCTACAGTCCTGACAAAAACGAGACAATTTGCAACAAAAAATGTATGCTTTTCCAACAAAACAATCTATTATCTGAAATACTGATTGCATTCTTCAAGATCTCAACTTGCACATGATGGAAAAAACAAAAATCATAAATTTCGAAAAAAAATGCTTCTTTTGCGATTATCTCGGATTCGTTTCGGCCGACATGCGTCCCTGGATTCGGTGAGGGGTCACACACACACACACACATATATTTTATATATATATATATATATATATATATATATATATGGATGGATAATAAATCGCAATGCTGTGTTTGCTTTTTCTTTCAGTACTTTTTTATTACAAAAGCAGACACATTTAATAAAATGACGGTTTAATCAACTGGAACTTGTACAAAAACTGTAAGTTAGCATTTTAAATGCCGACTGCAACATTTGCCAAACTTTTACAAAGGTACTTAAAATGTCCGACACAAGGACTTTTTGTAGTTCTAAATCGAGCGTTAGGCCGAGTTCGGATGAAATTACACTATTAAAATGATCACTGAATGATTTGTTTTTCTGAATCTTTACTATTTTGTTGTTCGCTAGAATACCATTTTGCAATTTCACACTTAAGCAAATGTTTGAAAACTCCGGATCTCCTTCCTTCATGGTGGCGGACATTTTTTTGTGCCGCATGGCGCATGCGCAGAGCTGATTCAGTTCAGAGTGCGCGCACTCGGCGGAGGCAGTAGTGTGTCAGAGGGAACAGAAGCAGAGATAACGCTTATTTTGTCTCCGGTAAACCAGTCTTCTCTCGTTCAATTACGTGCTGGCATCAAAAGACACCGTTGGTTGTAAATGAAGCCAAACTGAGTGGTTGGAGTGTATTTTCATACACAAATGGAGAAATGTTGGCTGAGTGTGTAATTGTGTCGCCCCACTGCAGACCGTTGTCGTTGTTAATTCATAGCATGCTCAGCTGCGTGAATGTGTCATGCACCGAAAATAAGAGATTTACAAGCCAGGAACGCCTCATGATGCAATACGCAAGAAAAGAAAGAAGGTTTACTGCCATTTTACTTTGTATTTGAGTAAAGTGAATAAATAAATGGTCTGTGGAAAATACATTTAATCCTGGGAACTGCGTGCACAGGAGTTTGTGTGTTTACTCCCCCCCCCGGCTGGCTAGTATGAGCCTTAGTGGAAAGCCCTGGGAATGCGTCAAGTTCGATTTTAGATTTACGAACCCAAAAAAATGTTGAAAAACCGGCGTTAAAAAAAATTTCAACCGCGCAAACGGCACTCACCCGGCCGGTGGACCGGAAACAGAACATTTTTTAATAATGGCCCAACCTGTGTGAGCCGTACCGATTTTATTGCCCTCTTCGTTGTTACATATTTTAACAATATACACACGGGACACATCTCGTACCCCTGGATCCTGCAACTGATATATGCAATGGATGAAGGTTTGTAAAATATGGATCGAAAAACCGTGGGGAAATCTCTGGTTGGAAATGAATCGTGCGAAAATAAAAACATATCCGTTCTTTTATACGTAGAGAAAATCCACATGTCTGCTCGAAGATGATATTTATTTCCTGTTGTGGCTTTTAGAAACGAAACAAACCCGTCCAGTCAGCCGTCATTTATATTCTCCACTCCTTAATGTTCCGAGTGGCTCCTTCTTTCAGTTTCGTCTGGGAAACCTGGCAGTGAGAGCTCGCGTCAGTTTTCACTCAAATGTGTGCATCTGCTGTAACCTCTTTCTCCGAGAGTCCTACACAAACACAACGGCTCCGCACGGGCCGGTCTGAGGATCTGGCTCTGAAACGGGGCAAAACTAAACACCACAGGAGGTGTAAGGGCTGCGAAGCAGGAACCTGCTGATGAAACACGGGCGCAAAGCATCACGATGGCGCAAAAGACGTCTTTGCCCTGCTGTTTATAAAGAAAAGGATAAAAGAATGAAACATGAAAGAGGTTTTCATTCCGGTCCAAGAGAACTCAAACGATAAAACGATTCGACTCTGAATCGACTCGGGTGCTGGAAGTGAATCAAAAAAAAAACATGCCGTGTGTTTCAGGACGCAGCGCTACAGAGAGTGTAGTGTTGCGGAAACGCCGACAAACAAAAAGACAAAGTGATGCAAACTAGTTCTTGATATCATTATTGAATCATTTCTTGAGTGTCGTGAATCGAATCAGCTTCAGTATCAATTAAAGAGCTGATTCGAACTCACGGAACGGACGATTCATTAAAGCGAGACGGCCTTTCGATTTCATAAATCAGTGAAATTTAGTTCCGGCTGAAATTTATCATTGTGATGTGTGTGTGTTTCTGTAACATCTCACAAAGTTTTTTAATTTGAGAGGATTAAAGCAAATAACGTGCATGAAATCGCTCGCTTCGTGCAGTGCACTGACGGTTCCATCATTCCGTCGCTAAACGAACAGCTGATCACACCGAGGTGCTCGCTGAGCGCCGATATTTATTAGTTTGGCCCTGCATTTCCTTTCCTTCGTATAGAACATAACGTCTTTTCTTCTTGCTTTCTTTCCGTTACCGTAGTCGCTCTTTCACGGTTCACATTTCGCACACTCACGTCCTCCATTTTTCTCTCCTGTTTCAAATTTGTATCCCACAATGCCTTGCGCGAACAGGGAAAGCCCACCATGTGATGTGATGTGATGTCATGCATGATGTAGTATCTTGAATCGAGTCACGGTGAAGCAGGAAAAAATCGCGGCGAATTTAGGGCCATGTCGAGATAAATTCATTAATTGTTCTATTTTTTTTTAAAAAAACAAATAAAATTGGAAGTCAGTAATTCGAATTCAGTAGCTTTCGGTCACTAAACCAAAATAACTGCATGTCGGGAAAATTCTTTTTATGACCTACACTTGAAAAATCTGCAAGGCCGTGTAGCTTTAATCTCAAATCAATAATAAACCGTTAATAGAAAATCAACTGGATGAAGAATTAATGACAAAAAAGTACCTCAGCTCGAGGAATATGCAAATTATATACATTTAGTCCTTCAGTGATCATTTTTGTGTTCAGGTGATTTTAATTACCCTGTGATTAGCCTACATGCAGGTCAGTAATTTCTTGATTAATTCATTAGTCTAAACATATACACTTTCTTTTTGATTTTAAGCTCCATTTTCAGTTTTCTGTCTGTCGATATTTCCCCACCGTTCATGTTGTCCGAGATGGAGCCGGTGCCCGAGGCGGGCGAGTTAGTGGGCAGAGGTTCATCCACGATCACCAGCATGTCGCTGCTGCTCTCGTCGGCTGGCAGAGACCCCGGCTGCAGCTCGCTGCTCAGAGAGATCTGCGCAAACATGTCCACATTTCAGCTTTGGTTTTGACCATCCTGTACATCTGCACTCATTTAACATCTTTACGGCGTACCACAGAAAAGCAAGTGTGCTTGACGTTCAAGTAGGACACAAGATCAACTGTGAGCTACTGCTCAGTTACGTATCCCCCGCTTTCGCTTCTATCAGAATGCAGAAGGAACCGGACACTTATTATGAATGTCGACTTTAACAAATAATTCACCCTGAAACAAGTTGAGCAGTTTCTCCCCAGGGATTTCAAACAGCATCCTGGTAAACTGTCATTTTGCTTCTTGAAATAGCATCAAAATCCAGGCTGTATGTTTCGTAAACTCAGTAAACAGGAAATCGATGTGTGACGGACCTGAAAACGGTACACACGGTATAGAACCCCAAGCTGAAGCTCGGTACCAAATATCAAGCAGTTCTGATTTATAGTTGCTGAGAAAAACGTTACAAAAATTTAGCAAATCCACCCAATACGTTTCGTAAACATATTCAGTCGGTAAGCAGGAAGTCAGTGTGCAACAGACCTGAAAATGGTATACACGTTCTAGAACCGCAAGCTGAAGCACGGTACTAAGTACCAAGCGGCTATAATTTGCGGTTGCTGAGAAAAGTGTTACGAAAATTTTGTAAATCCACGCTGTATGTTTCGTAAACACATTCAGTTGGTAAACAGGAAGTCGATGTGCGACGGACCTGAAAACGGTACACACGGTATAGAACCCCAAGCTGAAGCTCGGTACCAAATATCAAGCAGTTCTGATTTATAGTTGCTGAGAAAAATGTTACGGAAATTTAGCAAATCCACCCAATACGTTTCGTAAACATATTCAGTCGGTAAACAGGAAGTCTGTGTGCAACAGACCTGAAAATGGTAAACACGGTATAGAACCCCAAGCTGAAGCACGGTACTAAGTACCAAGCGGCTATAATTTGCGGTTGCTGAGAAAAGTGTTACGAAAATTTTGTAAATCCACGCTGTATGTTTCGTAAACACATTCAGTCGGTAAACAGGAAGTCGATGTGCGACAGACCTGAAAACGGTACACACGGTATAGAACCCCAAGCTGAAGCTCGGTACCAAATATCAAGCAGTTCTGATTTATAGTTGCTGAGAAAAATGTTACGGAAATTTAGCAAATCCACCCAATACGTTTCGTAAACATATTCAGTCGGTAAACAGGAAGTCTGTATGCAACAGACCTGAAAATGGTAAACACGGTATAGAACCCCAAGCTGAAGCACGG
Source organism: Neoarius graeffei (assembly GCF_027579695.1). NCBI lineage: Eukaryota > Metazoa > Chordata > Actinopteri > Siluriformes > Ariidae > Neoarius > Neoarius graeffei. The sequence continues at coordinate 6,588,989 of NC_083571.1, forward strand.
TACTAAGTACCAAGCGGCTATAATTTGCGGTTGCTGAGAAAAGTGTTACGAAAATTTTGTAAATCCACGCTGTATGTTTCGTAAACACATTCAGTCGGTAAACAGGAAGTCGATGTGCGACAGACCTGAAAACGGTACACACGGTATAGAACCTCAAGCTGAAGTTTGGTACCAAATCTCAAGCAGTTCTGATTTATAGTTGCTGAGAAAAATGTTACGGAAATTTAGCAAATCCACCCAATACGTTTCGTAAACATATTCAGTCGGTAAACAGGAAGTCTGTGTGCAACAGACCTGAAAATGGTAAACACGGTATAGAACCCCAAGCTGAAGCACGGTACTAAGTACCAAGCGGCTATAATTTGCGGTTGCTGAGAAAAATGTTACGGAAATTTAGCAAATCCACCCAATACGTTTCGTAAACATATTCAGTCGGTAAACAGGAAGTCTGTGTGCAACAGACCTGAAAATGGTAAACACGGTATAGAACCCCAAGCTGAAGCACGGTACTAAGTACCAAGCGGCTATAATTTGCGGTTGCTGAGAAAAGTGTTACGAAAATTTTGTAAATCCACGCTGTATGTTTCGTAAACACATTCAGTCGGTAAACAGGAAGTCGATGTGCGACAGACCTGAAAACGGTACACACGGTATAGAACCCCAAGCTGAAGCTCGGTACCAAATATCAAGCAGTTCTGATTTATAGTTGCTGAGAAAAATGTTACGGAAATTTAGCAAATCCACCCAATACGTTTCGTAAACATATTCAGTCGGTAAACAGGAAGTCTGTATGCAACAGACCTGAAAATGGTAAACACGGTATAGAACCCCAAGCTGAAGCACGGTACTAAGTACCAAGCGGCTATAATTTGCGGTTGCTGAGAAAAGTGTTACGAAAATTTTGTAAATCCACGCTGTATGTTTCGTAAACACATTCAGTCGGTAAACAGGAAGTCGATGTGCGACAGACCTGAAAACGGTACACACGGTATAGAACCTCAAGCTGAAGTTTGGTACCAAATCTCAAGCAGTTCTGATTTATAGTTGCTGAGAAAAATGTTACGGAAATTTAGCAAATCCACCCAATACGTTTCGTAAACATATTCAGTCGGTAAACAGGAAGTCTGTGTGCAACAGACCTGAAAATGGTAAACACGGTATAGAACCCCAAGCTGAAGCACGGTACTAAGTACCAAGCGGCTATAATTTGCGGTTGCTGAGAAAAATGTTACGGAAATTTAGCAAATCCACCCAATACGTTTCGTAAACATATTCAGTCGGTAAACAGGAAGTCTGTGTGCAACAGACCTGAAAATGGTAAACACGGTATAGAACCCCAAGCTGAAGCACGGTACTAAGTACCAAGCGGCTATAATTTGCGGTTGCTGAGAAAAGTGTTACGAAAATTTTGTAAATCCACGCTGTATGTTTCGTAAACACATTCAGTCGGTAAACAGGAAGTCGATGTGCGACAGACCTGAAAACGGTACACACGGTATAGAACCCCAAGCTGAAGTTTGGTACCAAATCTCAAGCAGTTGTGATTTGTAGTTGCTGAGAAAAAGGGTGTTTTGGACAGACAGATGGAGCAGGGGTATAAAAATTCGCAGTGGATTTCCAGTCAAATAATAACATATGGATAAATAATAATAATAATAAACCATTAAAGTGTTTAAACTGAAGGTCACGCTTGAGAATTAACGTTATTAACGAACGTAGATTCAGTACACCAATCTAAACGTGTTCCACGAAATCTTTTTACTCCCAATGAGAACACGTTTTAAACTCCATAACCTTATGATTACATTTAATTAAACGAAGCAGCGTCATGAATAATTCACACAGTTTAACTGAAGAATAAACGTGGGATTAAAGTGGGCCGTGGATGATGTTCCTCACCTCACTGAAGGGGCTGGGCATGGCCGACTCCATGTCCACGCTGATGAACGAGTCCTCGCCGTCTGCTGACAGGTTGGAGTTATCCGCCGAGGGGGCGTACGGGATCACCAAGTTCACGCCTTCTTTCTTCTTCTTCATCGTCTCTGCGTCCTCCTCCTTTTTCCTCTGTACGCAAACCGATACGGTACAGGGTCGTGACCCAAAGTCTCACAAGGCCTCTGAAGAAATTAAAAATCTGCCAGGTATACTGTTTATATGTAAGAGATATAACATGTAAATGACCTTCTCGGCGTATTTCTCTCTCTTCCTCTTACGGTCCTTCACCTTGCTGCTCTCCTCCTGCTGCCTCTTCTCCTCCTGCCGTAAACGCACTGCACACAAACGACTGCCTCTTTAGTCAACAAAACATTTCAGGACATTTTATTTATTTATATATTTTGAAGAAATGGTGACCCTATAGTACATTTTGTTTACAATATTAAACCTCAGGTCTACAGCCATCTTTACTTTAGCTTTATGCAGATAAAACTGCGCGCTGTTGCATCGTTTACGATTCGGAAATAAAACAGGAGTCACAAATCTTGTTGAAAATATTCTTATTCTTATATTTGATACTATAAGAGTATCGAATTGAGAAGACAGTGTTGTGAACCGAATCGTAAAGCCAGTGTCGTGAATCGAATCGAATTACAAAGCCAGAGTCGTGAATCGAATCATGAAGCCAGTGTTGTGAATCAAGTCGTATCATGAAGCCAGTGTCGTGAATCGAATCATGAAGCCAGTAACATGAATCTAATCAAATTGTAAAGCCAGTGTCGTGAATCAAATTGAATCGTGAAGCCAGTGTCGTGAATCGAATTGAATCGTGAAGCCAGTATCGTGAATCGAATCATGAAGACAGTGTTGTGAATCGAGTCGTATCATGAAGCCAGTGTCGTGAATCGAATCATGAAGCCAGTAACATGAATCTAATCAAATTGTAAAGCCAGTGTCGTGAATCAAATTGAATCGTGAAGCCAGTGCCATGAATTGAATCGTGAAGCCAATATCATGAATTGAATTGAATCATGAAGCCAGTGTCATGAATCAAATCGAATAATGAAGCCAGTGTCGTGAATCGAATCGTAAAGCCAATGTCGTGAATCGAATAATGAAGCCAGTATCATGAATCTAATCAAATCGTAAAGCCAGTATCATGAATCGAATCATAAAACTAGTGTCGTGAATCAAATTGAATAATGAAGCCAGTGCCGTGAATCGAATCAAATCGTGAAGCCAGCGTCGTGAATCGAATCGAATCGTGAAGCCAGCGTCGTGAATCGAATCGTGAAGCCAGCGTCGTGAATCGAATCGAATCGTGAAGCCAGCGTCGTGAATCGAATCGTGAAGCCAGCGTCGTGAATCGAATCAAATCATGAAGCCAGCGTCGTGAATCGAATCGAATAATGAAGCCAGTGTCGTGAATCGAATCGTAAAGCCAGTGTCGTGAATCGAATAATGAAGCCAGTATCATGAATCTAATCAAATCGTAAAGCCAGTATCATGAATCGAATCATAAAACTAGTGTCGTGAATCAAATCGAATAATGAAGCCAGTGCCGTGAATCGAATCAAATCGTGAAGCCAGCGTCGTGAATCGAATCGTGAAGCCAGCGTCGTGAATCGAATCGTGAAGCCAGCGTCGTGAATCGAATCCTGAAGCCAGTGTCGTGAATCGAATCGAATCCTGAAGCCAGCGTCGTGAATCGAATCGAATCCTGAAGCCAGCGTCGTGAATCGAATCGAATCCTGAAGCCAGCGTCGTGAATCGAATCGAATCCTGAAGCCAGCGTCGTGAATCGAATCCTGAAGCCAGCGTCGTGAATCGAATCCTGAAGCCAGCGTCGTGAATCGAATCCTGAAGCCAGCGTCGTGAATCGAATCGAATCCTGAAGCCAGCGTCGTGAATCGAATCCTGAAGCCAGCGTCGTGAATCGAATCAAATCCTGAAGCCAGCGTCGTGAATCGAATCGAATCCTGAAGCCAGTGTCGTGAATCGAATTGAATCCTGAAGCCAGTGTCGTGAATCGAACCAAATCATGAAGCCAGTGTCGTGAATCAAATCGTAAAGCCAGTATCATGAACCTAATCAAATCATAAAGCCAGCGTCATGAATCAAATCGAATAATGAAGCCAGTGTCATGAATCAAATCAAATCATGAAAACAATATCGTGAATTGAATCGAACCGGGAAGCCAGTGTCGTGAATCAAATCGAATCATGAAGCCAGTGTCATGAATCGAATCAAATCATGAAGCCAGTGTCGTGAATCAAATCGTAAAGCCAGTATCATGAACCTAATCAAATCGTAAAGCCAGCGTCATGAATCAAATTGAATAATGAAGCCAGTATCATGAATCAAATTGAATAATGAAGCCAGCGCCATGAATCAAATTGAATAATGAAGCCAGTGTCGTGAATCAAATGAAATAATGAAAACAATATTGTGAATTGAATCAAATCAAATCGTGAAGCCAGTGTCGCGAATCGAATCAAATCATGAAGCCAGTGTCATGAATCAAATCGTAAAGCCAGTATCATGAATCAAATCGAATAATGAAGCCAGTGTCGTGAAACAAATTGAATAATGAAGCCAGTGTCGTGAATCAAATGAAATCATGAAGAAAATATCGTGAATTGAATCGAATCGAATCATGAAGCCAGTGTTGTGAATCGAGTCGAATCATGAAGCCAGTGTCGTGAATCAAATCATGAAAACAATATCGTGAATTGAATCAAATCGAATAATGAAGCCAGTGTCGTGAATCAAATTGAATAATGAAGCCAGTGTCGTGAATCAAATCAAATCATGAAAACAATATCGTGAATTAAATCGAATCGAATCATGAAGCCAGTGTCATGAATCGTATTTATTCATGACCGGAGGTTACCCCCATGGCAGGAGCATTAAAAAAAAAAATTCAGTTTAGTGATCAATAAACACATCAACAACTCTTTAATAAACCAAGTTAATTCATCAGTATTTATACGAAGGAACACTCTGAATACTTTAGCGTATTTTGTTGTGTTATAACCTGGAACTGAAATGGACTGAGTGAGGATTTTGTTGTGAATCCACACAGAATATTCACTGCTCTTGGGAAAGAGGACATGGTTACAGCGTCAGACTTTTAGTTTGCTCGCAAAGAATTACATCATTAGCACATTTTAATCAGTCGCTAATTGTTCGATTAAGTTACAATCTACAAAATTCTGAACATGGATTCACGGATTTTGATTGGCTGTGGATGTATTTGTGAGAATATCGAGTTCTGGCAGGTGAAAATGCCAACTCACGTTTTTTCTCCAGCTCCTCGTCATCCAGCAGCAGACTGACCACCTCTTTGGGCTTCAGGGTGTCGGGTTTGAAATTCCCTCCTGAAATCACCATCCTCTGAATCTGAGACACGGGACATTAGACTCAGATTAGACTCGAACCCTGCATCGGTGCTTTAAACTGGATTACAGTACGCGTGTGTGAGAGTGTGTGGAGATGAAAGTGGCTCTTTATACCTCGCTCTTCTCTTTGGCCCGCTGTAGGATTCGCTCCTCGATTGTCCCTTTACATATGAGGCGGTAAACTGTGACCTGTTTGGTCTGGCCCAGTCTGTGAGCTCGGTCCATGGCCTGCTGATCCACCGTGGGGTTCCAGTCACTGTCATAGAAAATCACCTGCAGAGGAACGGAGGACACGCCCTTATCACACCTCACAACCACATAAACGCCTTATAGAAATCCTCCTCCTATCCAGGAAGCGGATATTTATTAACAGTTATTCCACTAAATCGAGTCGTACATGAGCTGATAGCCGACGAGGTGCGTAGCACCGTGATTGAGTGAAATAACAGTTTTATTCTATCCACAGTCACTGGATTTTGAGAAACGGAGCATTTTTATTTTTTGCAAATTCGATAAATAAATACTTTATACAAAACATCCAACAAAATCATTTCTGCTTAGAATGTAAACAAACCGGTGAAACGACACGAGCAATTTGTGAAAAAATTTGATAATTCTTGCAAAAAAAAAAAAAAAGATACGTTCTTACCATCAAATACTTTCATTCCATTCTGAGTTTTTAATTTCGTCCTCGGTTGCTTCAGCGACACGTACCGCCATTTTGTTTTTCTCTACTGACGAGCTGTACGGTATATGAGCTGATATCCTAGTAGTAGAGTAGCCAATCAAAGCGCGCGATTGCTCATATCCACCTGAATGTGGACAGAATAATTCATAAACACACAGCTTTTCCCATTAGGGTTATACTGGGGTGTGAATATTTATGCAATCACAACGTATCGAATCAGAAACTATTCGGAACTTGTCAGTGATTTTGCAGTCATTGCTGTTATTGTTGCTTTTCCTCCGCTTTATTGTTTTTTCCCTTTTCTTCTGTTGTAGTTGTGACTGATATTATTCCTCTTTCCCTCTGTTTTATTATTTTTCTTTTTTTCTCGTCTTACTGTTTTTTGAACCTCTGAATGATTTATTATTCATTGTATTTTTTTCCTTTCTTTTCTTCTCATGTAGTAGTTGTCATTGTTCTTTTTCCTGTTTTATTTTTTTTCCTCTTTTCTGCTGAAATTATTGCTGTGTGTGTCGTTCATTTTTTTTTTCTTCTATTGTAGCTGTTGACATTGTTATATACTATATTTCCTGTTTTACTCATTTTCTTTACTTCTGGTTCAGCTGTCATTGTTATTCCCGACCCTTTTTCCTCCATGTTTTTCCCATTCATTCATTTATTTATTTAACTGATCGATCTTTCCTTCTGTTGTGGCTGTTGTCATAGTTGTCACTGTCCCTTTTTTGTTCTCCGAAGTGTGATGTGCCAGATCATGATGTTCGAGCAGAGCAGTAAACCCGGCCAACAGAGAACCCGTCACTCAGTGAAGCCGTAACGAGAGCGCGTATTAGAGCGTCTCACCGTGTCTGCAGCGGTCAGATTAATCCCCAGACCCCCTGCTCTAGTGCTGAGGAGAAACACAAAAATATCCGTCCTGCAGGAGAGAGAGAGAGAGAGAGAGAGGACAACGAGTAAGAAAGAGAAAAAACCCAACACTTGAATATCCCACACCCCCTCCATACAGAATGGAAAGCAGGCGGCAGTGAGAGGAGATAATGCAAACCAGAGACACACAGGGAGGTCAAACATAACGGCACGTCACAGACTGAGTGCTAATTACAGCCTGTTTTCAAAACTTCACCCAGAGACAGACGCTGACACGGGACCCGCTGTTAGACAGGTCGAGATTTTCACCCCTTTTACCCTCAACAAGCCCGTTTTTAAAAAAGAAACTACTTCCTGACAGCTCACCGGCTCTGGAAGTCTGCCACCATGTCACGACGTTCTGAGATCTTGGACGAACCGTCCAGTCGCATGTACGTGTGTTTTCGGTACACCATGTACTCCTGAGGAAAAAGAAAAACAGGGAGTTAATCAAACTCAACGCAATGCGCTGTGCGTGCGTGAGGTCATTCTGTGCAAGAGAAAAGCAGTGATGCTGCTGAAGACAGTAATGGTCTCATTCAGTAATGATTAAATACGAAACGTTATATTCATTTCCCCACGCAACCCCGAGTCTGACTCCATTTTGTTCGAGTGTGATTAGCAGAACTCCCACGCTGTGCTGACATCATCGTGCTTTAATCAAGTCTCCGGTTCTGTGGACGAAACCCAAACAGCCTGATGAGGCTCCACTCACATGGTGCTGATGGCTCTCAACAGATGACACCATACAGACCAGAACGTAATGACCACACAGCGCAAACACACAATAACATAATGACCACACAGCGCACACACACAATAATGTAATGACCACACAGCGCACACACACAATAACGTAATGACCACACACAATAATGTAATGACCACACAGCGCGTGCACATACAATAACAATTACCACACACACAATAACGCCATGACCACACCCCGCGCACACAATAACGTCATGACTGCATTGCACACTGCGCGCACACACAATAACATCATGATCCCACACCGTGCACACAATAACGTCATGACCACACCCCGCGCACACAATAACGTCATGACTGCATTGCACACTGCGCGCACACACAATAACATCATGATCCCACACCGTGCACACAATAACGTCATGACCACACCCCGCGCACACAATAACGTCATGACCGCACACAATAATGTAATGACCACACACAATAACATCATGATCCCACACCGTGCACACAATAACGTCATGACCACACCCCGCGCACACAATAACGTCATGACCACACCCCGCGCACACAATAGCGTAATGACCACACACAATAATGTAATGACCACACACAATAACATCATGATTCCACACCGTGCACACAATAACGTCATGACCACACCCCGCGCACACAATAACGTCATGACCACACCTCGCGCACACAATAACGTAATGACCACACACAATAATGTAATGACCACACACAATAACATCATGATCCCACACCGTGCACACAATAACGTCATGACCACACCCCGCGCACACAATAACGTCATGACCACACCCCGCGCACACAATAACGTAATGACCACACACAATAATGTAATGACCACACAGCGCATGCACATACAATAACAATTGCCACACACACAATAACGTCATGACCACACCCCGCGCACACAATAACGTCATGACTGCATTGCACACTGCGCGCACACACAATAACATCATGATCCCACACCGTGCACACAATAACGTCATGACCACACCCCGCGCACACAACGTCATGACCACACCCCACACACACAATAACGTCATGACCGCACACAATAACATCATGATCCCACACCGTGCACACAATAACGTCATGACCACACCCCGCGCACACAATAACGTCATGACCACACCCCGCGCACACAATAACGTAATGACCACACACAACAATGTAATGACCACACACCGCACACACACAATAACGTAATGACCACACAGCGCATGCACATACAATAACAATTGCCACACACATAATAACGTAATGACCACACCCCGCGCACACAATAACGTCATGACCACACCCCGCGCACACAATAACGTCATGACCACACCCCGCGCACACAATAACGTCATGACCACACCCCGCGCACACAATGTCATGACCACACCCCACGCACACAATAACGTCATGATTGCATTGCACACTGCGCACACACACAATAACATCATGATCCCACACCGTGCACACAATAACGTCATGACCACACCCCGCGCACACAATAACGCCATGACCACACCCCACGCGCGCACACATGATCCCACACCGCGCACACAATAACTTCATGACCACACCCCACGCACACAATAACGCCATGACCACACCCCGCGCACACAATAACGTCATGACTGCATTGCACACTGCGCACACAATAACGGCATGACCACACCCCGCGCACACAATAACGCCATGACTGCATTGCACACTGCGCACACAATAACGGCATGACCACACCCCACGCACACAATAACGTCATGACTGCATTGCACACTGCGCACACAA